>NC_132995.1:19302500-19597500 GCF_048564905.1 Vicugna pacos
TATATGTGGGCAAAATTTCTATTTAAAAAAAAAAGTATGCTGAAGCTTCAGTGATATGGATGCGGACAGCCAAAGGCCACGTCTATTTTATAAATTTCCACTTCTAATTTACCCCCACAATATCGTCACGTCAGATACCAGGATGATAATGACTTTAAACAGAACGAAATCATTTGCTCGCGGAGACCACTCACCTTGACAAATCAGGCTCTGAGACTCCGCCACGCGCTACCCACCACAGGAACACGCAATTTCACCAGCGATGAAAGGAAGACGGAAATTCGCTGTTCAACAGTTTCCACCAGTTTCTGCATCTGCCCCCAGCCAAGCCTCTAACAGCAGCCGTGCTTCAGATCAGCAACTCACAGGGCAGGTTTTGCCCTTCTGTGTTCAGGTACTTGGGAAGGGACTTTCATCTGGTCATTAAAGATCACAGCACACGACCCTACACCCACAACGGAGTCGCTGAGGAAGGGCACAATTACTTTTTCTGTTTGCCAAGGGTTATGATAAAGTATGAAGACGGGTTGACAGGAGCTGATTCTCAGAGCCAGCCTCACCTCTCTCTCTGAGCCGGGGCATTCTATCCTTTCAAAGCCAGGGGCCGTGACTGTTTTGTCACACAGCACTTACAAACCGAGCCAGGGTCCCCCCACGCCTGGCCCACCCCAGCCACCTCCAGTCTTCTCTGGGATGCTGCAAAGATGCTCACAGCCTCCCGTCCTGTATCATTCAATCAAAGCTGCCTCACACCTGAGGTTCGCCACTGGCATACCTAACAAAGCTCCCCAGGGCAAGCCTAACATGGAACTCAGTTTTCTTGCCAGCAGAATGGGGTCCCAGTGCTTCCACCAGCCCCCAGTCACACCCTCGGCAGCTGGACTCTGAGACACAGGAGGTGAGGAGAGTGATGGGAAGAAAGGCCTCGTACCTGCCCTCACAGCCAAAGCCCTGTTCTCCCTTCTGGATGGGGCTCCCTTCCAGAAGCTTCCCCAGCTTCCCAGGCCACCCAGGGGTCTGCAATGTCAGTGAGAGGGTGCCACTCCATGCCCAGATTGTGGCTTTCTGCCTCCAGCGCCCCTTCTCAGCACAGGCTTCTGGAAGCTGGGGGCCATATCTAACGCCCTTTGCTCCTGCGGGCAGTCAGTGAATGGCGAGCAAAGAGCTCCTCTGGGGCTTGGCTAGGCCTGCAGGCCTTGGAGGGCTCCGTTTGCAGGGGGAGCAGATCCCCTTCACTGAGGACAAGCCATGGGAGAGGCTTCACCCTTTCATTTATCTAATCGAGAAGCAGGTACCATTTCTCACTCTCCAGGTGCTAAGCAAGACAGACAGGGCTCCTGCCCTCATCGATCTTGAAGTCTCTTGGAGGAAGAAAGACATTAACCAAAAATTTACCCAGCAGTGCGTTCGGCGGTCCCCCGGATCTGTCTCTTGCTTCAGCAGTGTTTGGCTGGAACAGACCCAGGGATGCCCCTTCAACCATTTTTCTAGTCACAACCTTCAGAACCAGCCATTCTGCTATCCTTGGCCTCCGGGACCAGCCAACACCATTTTTTTGAGCTTAAGTCCTTATTACCGATGAGCTCCCAGATTTGTCAGAATTATTCCACCAAAGTGGGAGCCGCCGTCAAGCACCTGGTCAACGTGCATCTATGGGCCTCCTACACCTACTTCTCTCTGGGCTTCTATTTCGACAGAGACCATATGGCTCTGGAGGGCGTGGGCCACTTTTCTGTGAATTGGCCGAGGAGAGGCGCGAGGGCACAGAGCGTCTCTTGAAAATGCAAACCCAGCATGTCGGCCGCACCCTCTTCCAGGACGTGCAGAAGCCATCCCGAGGTGAGTGGGGTAAAAACCAGGACTCTAGGGAAGCTGCCATTGTCCTGGAGAAGAACCTGAACCAGGCCCTTTTGGGTCTGCAAGCCCTGGGTTCTGCCCGCGCAGACCCCCACCTCTGCGACTTCCGGGAGGGCCACTTCCTGGATGAGCAGGTGAAACTCATCAAGAAGAAGGGCGACCAACTGACTCAGGCTGGTCCCCCGGCGGGGCTGGGCGAGCATCTCTCCTAAAGGCTCACCCTCAAGCGAGACCAGGAGCCTCTGCAACCCCGTGGCCTCTGTGGAGCCCCTCTGGTGTCTGGGCTTCTGCCTGAAGCCTCTCTCTGCAGCCACTAGGCAGCTTTTTAACCACCCTAGAGCCCTCTCCCAAGCCTTAGACCAACTAGAACAATAAAGCTTTTTGCGAGAAAATAAAATTATGCAGATAACTAAATGTGGTGATAATATGTACGAAGGGAAAAGGCAAGGCAATTCTGGGATCACAGGCAAATGACCCCATCAAACTCCTGGGTTGCCTGCCTGGTTTTCTCCTGTTATGTGTACCTGCTGGGTAAACACACTCATAGCACGTTAGCCTTAAATATTCATATTTGGTATAACTTTAGCTTCCTCTGACTCAAGGTGCATAGACGGTTTCTCCTAGAAGTCTTTCCTTCTATTAATCTTTTAACCTTCCTCTTTGTAACCTTTACTTCTCTTCACAGTACCTTTCTTTAAAAATGGAAATACAGTCAGTTTACGATGTTGTGTTAATTTCTAGTGTGCATCACAGTGATTCAGTTATACACATACATACATTCCTTTTCAGAGTCTTTTTCATTATAGGCCATTACAAGGTGTTGACTATAGTTCCCTGCGCTGTACAGTAGGACCTGGTTGTTCATCTATTTTATACTTCGTATCTGCAAATGCCGAACTCCCGATTTATCCATCCACCCCCTTTTTCCTCTGCTCTGGTAACCGTAAGCTTATTCTCCGTGTCAGTGAGTCTGTTTCTGTTTTGTAAATAGGTTCATGTTAAATATGTTTTCGTAAACCTTTTGTCACAGTTCTTAACACTTAAAAACTTCAGCTCTGTCCAGTTTTGGGTTTTGTTTTTTTTTTTTATCTTAGGTTTTACCTTTCTAAATTCTCTACCTTCTGGCCCTCTCTAGTCTAAGTTAGGTATTTTGTTTTAAAAATATTTATTGGGTTGCATTGTCTTGCTATCCCTAGCTAGTTATTTTAAATCCTGTTATCTTTAATCTTATCTTTCTCAACTTTCTCTATTTTAACTTTTAACTTGTTCTCAGTTTTTAATCTATTTTTACTTGTTAGTTTTTCTTGTAACTTTCTTTGTTTCATTTTGCTTTCCATTTACGCTTTGTACAACACTCTGTTACACTTACATGTTGGCTCCACAAGGAGAGGAGAAGCTGGCAGAGGGACGCTGGGGCCGTGACCCCTCCAGGTGAGGTCACTTCCCTGCCTCCTGGCTGATGCCTCTTCCCTCCCAATGTCCTGAAGTTGCCTCTCTAGTTCCCTTCAAATGATGCCTGTCTCCTTTGATAAGGATTCTTGGAAAAAACACCTCTTAAGCTAACTAACTAGCAGGGGCCACAGGCAACAAACTCTTTGACACAGCAGCCTTCCTCAGACCCACGCTCATTTAGGGTCTTTAGCTGAGTTCTTGGACCCCAGTTGTGCTGATGCAAAGGAAGGTTCCAACTGGGCAGAGACCTGCTTTGTGAGGTGTCTTTTCTAAGGAACTGGGGGTCGGAAGTTGGGGAGGTGCAGGGCCAGCTCCACAAACCACAGAGGCAGAGCAGGGGGCTCATCCCACCTGCTCTGGTCTGTAGAGCTGGCGACGGACTGTCCACAACCCTGCTCTGTTTTGGTCCCTTTCCCTGTAACAGAAAGACCTTCCTTGTCTGGGTTTGGTTTTACTTGATTATAAAATTAATACATGATAATTGCAAAAAGTTATAAACCAAAGATATATATATGTAAGAGGGGGGGATGTCAGTCTTAACTCTTCTATCCTGAGAAAATCATTCTTAACATTTTGGTCTATATCCTTTCAGATTTTTCTATGAAGAAACTGCATATCTAAATATATCTTCATTTTTACCAAAAAAAAAAAAAAGATCATGTTACACAAACTGGCTTTGTAATCTGCTTTTGTCACTTCATGATATAGTGTGAATATCTCTGCAAGTCAAAAATATAGATGTAGGCTATCGTTTTCAACAACTGCACAGTAAGAAGAGAATCATAGTGTCCTTAGCCAATTCCTTTTCAAAGTGCATTTAAATTGTTTCCCCAAAATTTGCCATTATAAACTGAGCTGCAATAAACATACTTGGTCAAACATCTTTGATTATCTGACATCTGAGATGCAGAGACATAGGTAGACACAGATACTAATTTTTGCTAATATATGTTAATAATTTCATAAAAGAAGAATTGCTAAGACAGTGAGTAGACATCTATTTGGGGGCTTTGACATGTTTGCCAAATTACTCTCTCCGGAAACTTTGTGTAAATATAAACACCTACTGGCAGACTAAAGAGTGATTTCTCCCAACCCTACAGAAAATACTCATTGTTATCAATCTCATAAGTCTTTGACAGTCTGGGGGAGCAAACGCATAGATAAATAAACCGAAACTATTTTTAATTGTTTTCTCTGATTGCTAATCAGATCAAAATATTTTCATATGCTTATCGGCCATTTGTTTTCTCCCTCTGGATGTCACATGTTCGTATTTTGAGGATTCTGTAACATCCTCATTAGAAACAGGAGCACTGGTTAGGGCCTCTCCGAGTGTCAGCCTCGGCAGCAAAGTGGAGACAATAGAAATGTAACCTCTGTGAGGGCAGCATCTGCATCTGAGGAGCCTGGAACACACCTGCCAGAACGCAGATATTCAGCAGGTATTTACTGCAAGGGAAGAGGGAAGGAGGAAGGAGACAGTACCTACCTTATAAACTCCGGGAGGGGTTATGCTCGTAGCCTGTTTTGTTCACTTCCTGACACACGGTGAACACTTACTAAGTGAGGGCTCCCAGGTGAGAATCTTTCTCTCCTGGTTGGGGTATTATCTTTCTGACTGATTTGTAGGAACTCCCTCTACACAAAATGATATTAACTCCTTACCTGTTAAATTTCCTAACTGGATTTTCTTTAATCTTTAAAGGTAAAAAAGTAGACTTTTTCCTAAATTTAAAAATATGGGCTCATTGCAAAAACAAACAAAAAAACCCAACAATCCAGAAATATATTTTAAAATTAATACAAATTATCCTCAATCTTACTGCCCAGCTGGCCTGCAGAGAGAGAAAGAGAAGCCAAAACAACAGAGAGATGAGAGGTGCAGGATGCCCAGGGGGTGGGGGATGGGTAACTGGCCATCTTGCTTCCCAGGGATGCCCCCAGGTGCCTGACCCCAGCCCACAGGCAAGTGAGGTCACTCCGTTGATCTGCTAAGATGGTGACAAGGAACACCTGTACTCCTCAAATTCTCCTCCTTTGCTAAGGCAACTTTAAGAACATTTCAATTATTTGCACAAAGGATGTGGATTAAGATACCCTCGTAATTTTCCATAAATGGAATCATACTCTACCTGCTGTTCTGCAGCCCACTTTTTTCATTCAACAATATGTCATGGGCATCTTTCCAAGTCAGTAAATACAGGTCAGCCTCACGTGTTTCATGGCTGCAAAGATTTCCTTTGCTGTTCTTTGATTATTGACCATTTGTATTTCTTCTTCTCTGAATTGCCTGCTCATGTCCTTTGACCACTTTTCTATTGAAGGATTCGTCTTTTCCATATTGATTTGCAAGAGCTTTTTTCTTTGTACCAGGAATATTAACCCTTTGTCTATCATATATGTAGCAACTGTCTTTC
Organism: Vicugna pacos; assembly: GCF_048564905.1. Taxonomy (NCBI): domain Eukaryota; kingdom Metazoa; phylum Chordata; class Mammalia; order Artiodactyla; family Camelidae; genus Vicugna; species Vicugna pacos. The sequence continues at coordinate 19,308,230 of NC_132995.1, forward strand.
CTCCTATTGTCTTTTGCACTTTATGCTCTGAGAGACATTTGTGTGTGTGTGTGTGTGTGTGTGTGTGTGTGTGTACACGGGCACGCACACTGCTTAGACATATTTAATTTTCATGCAGTCAAATTCACTCAACAAATATTTATTGAATACTACAATTCACCAGTACTATGCTAAGTGAGGAAGTGATGAAATCTGCCTTTACTCTAAGAGTTTCTGGCTCCAATATTATGATTAGCAAGGGCAGCCCCTCCTCTCCACGATTACAAAAATACTTACATTTTCTTCTTGGACTAAAGAGTGAGTGAGAAGTCCAACTTAAAAAAAAAAAAAAAGCACAGTGTTTCATGTTCCTAAATGCATTCACTCACCCCAGGGAGTTTACACCAATGTCTCCTACTCCTTTGCTTAGTAATGCCCATAAATACAGAACTCTGCTATTCAGCCTACCCCTTCTCAGTTTGTTGAAGGGGTAACAGGTACATTTCACATCATTTGTCCTTTTCCTAAGAAAATAAAATATCTTGAGAGGACCTGGGTCCTTGTGGGCTAACTATGATGTGTTGAGCTGTCGCTCCCATTAGACCTCCTGGCTGCTCTCCACAGGGGCTCCAGCCAAGTCCTCTCTCTCTCTCCCCTTGGTGGACTTGGCCTGCCTGTTCACAGTTTGAGATCTCTTATCATTCAACACCTCCCATGGGGACCTCGTCCTCTGGTCACTCCCACCCCAAGTTGAAGGCGATCTACTCTACTCTCCCTGGTGCCAGCTACAGAAAACCCTTCCCACCTGCCTTCACACCAGCCCCGCCCTTGTTCCAAAGGATGCAGACCCACCTACCACCAGAAGCTGGCTCCCTGTGTTGGAATGTAGTCCCGATAAACTAGATCTGTCAGATTCAGAGCAGGCAACTCAACCTGCAGCCACTTCTCATTTTGCCTCTCAGTGCTCAAGGAAAGTGGTTGTCTTCTCCCTGGAGCACAGACAATACCCAAGGCATCTGGCCAGGCAGGTCCTTCAGGCAAAGATCTGGAGATGTCAACTGGAGCTGAAATACTATTGTCTAGTTACCCTTTTAGTCTTGGCTTTCCTGCATCTTTCATCACTGCAGGTATCTCCCCTGGACCCACATCCCTGTGATCCCAGTGTGCAAATGACTTCCTTGGGGACCTGAAACCAAATGAGATGTGCTTTGTTCTCAGCCGTGAGGGTGGTCCTCAGAAGGTCTGCACAAGACACAGAACTATTGTGAATCAAATTGTATTTCACCACTGACTTACACGAGGGTTTCAGGGATATGTTCTTTTCAGCATTGACTGGTCTTTAAGAAGCCGGGTCTCCAACACTTTATTTTTATCAAATGAGCTCCTGATTGCTCAGATGATAAAAGAGACAGGGTCCAGGCCCATGAGAAGGGTCCAAATATGACAGGGCAGATCAACACATTAAAAAGTGAAATGCAACCCCCTGTGCCAGCAAAGACAGGAAGCAGAGCTTCCACTACACAGGGACCCAGGAGCAAGCGCCAGGGAGCTCCGCGCAGTGCGTGCGCTGGTTAAGCGCCTGACGCCGGATCATCCTAGGCTGAATCGAGTAGCTGCCATTTGTTTCTAACTTCTTTTAACTTCTCGAAGCCTCTGCTTCCTTTTCCATGAACTGGGAGTGACAACAGTCATGGTTGCCACCTAGGGATGTTTTGTGAAGCCCATGAGATAAAACACCCACAGGGCTCGGCACGGTATCGACCTGTATTACGTTCTCAGAAAACGCGGGTAGCGGCAGTTATTGTTGTTGGTATTTGACGGCCAATCCCTTTAGTAAGGCAGCGGGGAGGGGAGGAAACTTTTCATAAAGTAAATAATCCACCCCTGATACCCCCATTTTGAATCTGGGACTGTACCCAGGACAAAAGGCTGAACCTCTGGTGACGCATCCTGAACAGAGCCCTGTGGCCCCAAGAGGAGGGGCAATTAAGCTCAAAGCCGAGAGGGAGCTCAGAGGACAGCTGGGAACACTCCCATTGTGCAGATGGAAAAACCAAGGGTCTGAGAGTGAGTAAGGTCCCACAGTAAGGTGGTGGCACCGCTGAGATAAGAACCCAAGGCCCCTGCCATCCCTCTGAGGCCCATCCCACTGTACCTCTGTATCTCGCCGAGGGTCTCTGACCAGGGGAAGTCTTGAGTTGTTAGAGTCATTACCAGGCCTACAAGGAGAAGCCTTTCCTGAGGCTGTGATAGCAACCAGAACTTAAGCTCACCTCAAGAAAACATCTGCTCCAAGGGAAATGACTTTAAATAACCTAAGGAACTCTGTAGAAAAATATTAGCTGTCTTAGCTGTGGCTGTTATCACAAAATATCATAAACTGTGTGGCTTATCAGAAAGAGAAATTTATTTTCCACAGTCCTGCAGGCTGGAAGTCCAAGATCAGGGTGCCAGCACAGTCAGGGCCTGGCGAGAGCCTGCTTCCCTGCTTGCAAAGGGCTGCCTTCTTCCTGCATCCTCAAGTGGTTCTGGCTTCTGAAAAGTGCACGAATCCCACTCATGAGGATGCCACCCACATGACCGTATTACCTCTCAAAGGCCCCACCTCCAAATACCATCTTACTGGGGATTAAATTTCAACATATGAAATTGGGGGGGAGGGGCCGAACATTTGGGCCATAACATTAGCTGCTTGGATAAAATCAGCTGGCCCCAGTGGTGGGCTTGGGAGTACTTCTGGAGGGAACCCCACCTTGGCTTTGGATCCCAAAGACCTATGGTGGAGGGAGCTGCACATGGACCCACAGCTACCTCTGAGGTCAGCCAAAGGAGGGACCCTTCACCTTGTCTTCATTCCACCCACCACCCTGCCTTCGTTCCTGCCCACTGCAGCCCCTAAGCGGGGACTTCCAGCAAGCTCTTGCTGGGTGCGCATTATCCAAGGCCAAGAAGAATTCAAGTCTCAAAGATCTTCCTCCTCCTCTCAGGCTTGAGGTCAAGGAGAGCTAACGGAGGACACGAGTCTGGAGAAGTCAAATGATGGCTTTGCAAGAATAACACAATCACAGGAAACTTTAAGAATGTGTAAGGCCCATCACGTGTAAGTTAAGTTTGATGTGAAGTCTAAGATCTGGGTGTGTGAAGACAAAATATAAAGCCATCTTATTAAAACACTGTGACATGCCAGCAGTCCACACATACACACATTTACGTATAGAGAGCTATGTCTCTTTTATCTGAACAGACAGGCCCTCAGAAAAGAACAGATACCGCATATAGAAACGTGTTTTTCTATTGATTGTGATTATATTATTGGAGACGAGCTCTTCTGGGAAAAGAGGTGGTCTTTAAATACATCAAGCAACATGAAATAATGTTGCAATTTATTAAGATTACACATTTTAAGTAAAAATTAGAATTCGGTTTCAACAGCATTCGAGAGGGGAAAAAAAGGAGAAGAAAAAGGAGGACCAAATATGAGTGAAAATAGCCAGGCTTATTTTTATTCTTGGCACTGTAACCTAAAGGCGCCAACGAAAACAGCAGTGACAACTCAGCCGAACAGGATGGAGCAGGATGGAGCCTGGAGCCCGCTCTCCGCTCGCCGCCCCCTCCAACTTCCCGGCAGAGCGCCCTCACCCCGCCTGCGGCAGTGGATCTGCGACCACCCTGAGCCTCGCTCTCCCGTTTGCGAAAGGGGCACCCAGCACCTGCCTCATCCCAAGAGCCAGCGCCGAGAAAGGACCCCGAACTTGGGACACGGCAGCTGCTCAACTTCCTATTTCTTATGCTTTTGTCTTTCTCCCTTCCCACCAGCTGAAGAGGGAGGCCACGTCCAGTCACTCAAAATACACAGGGAGACGAGAAGTGGGGGCACACACCTCATAGACCACATATGGGTGATGGGGACATGGCTGCTAATTAAGTACCTGAGGCTTCTGGGGGTGTTCCTTGAATCTGGCCCCTGCTTAGATCTGCCGAGTTGAGTCCATACATCACGAATATGGGAGCACACACACACACACAGTGCATGCTCACACGCACAACTGCAACCCTACACTCAATCTCACTGTCACACACAGCACTGAAGTAGCCTCCTTTTGGAGAGCAATGTCTTGAAATACAAGAACCCTGCCCAACTCAGAGTTCTGTGGCCCGTCCTGGAGGACCCTCTTGCTTTCGTGTTTCAGGCCCCCCAGGACAAGCCCCGTACAGGACCCAGGGCAGGAGGGCAGGAGCAGCACCGAGCCCAGGGCTTCATCTCCGGCTCTGGGAAAATGAGGGATGCAAGTTGCATTTGAGTGCCTTCACTTTTTTAAAAAAAAAAAAAAAAAGAGGAAGAAAACATGGGCTTAAGTCAAAAGTCTCCTTTGGTGATAAAAGATTACCGAGTGACAATAGAGCGAGATGTGTCAGAAGCTGCCCCTCTCTCATCCACGCGGGATGCGTCCCCTGCATGCTGGGTTATTGTGCATAAGGAATGACCCAGCCAATGGGAAGCCTAGCGGTGGCTCATGCATGTTGTGATAAGATGTAAATGTGATGGAAAGGTCACCCGGCAGAGTGATCATTACCATTGTGGGACTCGGACTGATTTGCCATTCAAGAGCGTCATCGATGACTCAAGCCATTCACCGGGCCTCTTAATCACACACACACGGCGGCACACCCACAACCGATGGGCATTGTGGCCGCCAGCGTCTCTCGGCATGTGTGTGTCAGCACCTGCAGACACTCCTTCCCTGGCATTTAAGGAGAGAAAGGAGGCAGGGAGGACTGCCACTCTGTCTACCTATTTGACCAATAATCTCCTACCCTGGAAAGGGCATTTAGGCCTCTGTGCCGAGTTCCCCCAGAGGGCTCCTGGCCCCCTTGCTCTGGGACCGAGGTGGTGCATTTGGGGCAGGACACACTCACTCACGCCCAAATATGATGCTGGCTTCACCGGCATCACGCTACACAGAATAACGGCAGGACGGCTCCCACCCCCACGGTGATCCACCTCACCCAAGAGGAAAGCACCCGCTCCGAGGCCAGCCTGGGACAGCCACCGTCACGTGTATGCACAGACCATGAGCATGTAGCATATTCAGAGAAACAGAACTGTGTTTTCTGAGCCCCCATCGCCACTGTTTGCCTCCCAAATGTCATTTCCTACCCCCTACTTGTCCCTGCTGCCTTCCCCACGTCTGCAGTTCCCACAGCAATGCAATAAGGGTTTTGTTTATTCAGTGCAGCTCCCTGTGCCAAGGTTAATGAAACCCCAGCACACTGCCCTGGCCACTGCTGTGTAATAGGACAAGAAAGTATGTGGACCATCAGATGACCCCCTTAAACCCTCCACCCCACAAAGGGGAAACACTAAGAGCCTAAAGAGATGCTGGTGAGGGACCATGGGCTTTCCCAGGAGTGACATGAGGCTGGTGGGGGATGGGGCAATGAGGGAGAGCTTCACGGAAGAGGTGGCAATCCAGCTAAGCCTTAAAAGATGGGAAGAAGTTTGACAAGTCAAGAAGGCAGAGGACATTCCAGAGAGGGGGAACAGAGGGTGTAAAGGGACTGAGATACACTCCCAGGATGGCCCAGGGCCCTTCACATGGGTGCCGAGTCTGGGGCAAGGAGCAGGAGAAACTGTACGAAAGGTAATCCAAGCCTCAGGCTCCCCTTACACCTGGAGACTAGATCCCCCGGAGCGTCAGGAAAGTGCACCTTTCTTCCTTCAGTAAGTTCATCCCACAAATACTTACTGAGTCCCTACTATGTGCCAGGCACTGACTGCATCTTGTACCGTTATGGCAGCAGCTTGTCAGTAATGACCAGATTAGGTACCGCAACTGAATCCTGACGCTTCTGACTGCCCTTCCAAAGGGAAAGCACATTACTCACTGCAGAGACCCCCGTCTGTACCAGCGGGCCTCCCTCCACCCCCTCAACTGGAGTCTCTGGCTGGAACTTCTGCTTTGCGTCTTGTTTCCAAAAGCACACACACTTCTTTCCTTCCTATGACCCAGCCCACTGCCTCCCAGCGAACCCCAGCCCAACCGGACCCCTGGACCCAAGAGGATTTTACTCAATCAGAGGCCCCCGTGAAAAGCCCCTTGCTCTGAGAATGAGTCAGGAAGCTGGTCCCAAGTTCCTCTTGGTTGTACGACCTTGGGCAAGTCCCTGCCCCACCTATGAAAGAACGCGTCTGCATCTTATCTTCTCATGTCATGAATCTGTGCCTTTATAAACACTCGCCTTTCTCTCCATCGAATACACCAGTGCGCCTACTTGTTCAAAAACTAGCTCAGTTTCCCTCCAGACCCCTTACCCATTCTCCTTTCCTAGTGCAGCACAGGATCCTACAATTGTCTGTTCGTTCATTTACCCAACAAATGTTTATTGCTAAGTACCACTGGGGGACACAGCCAGCAGACAAAGCTCCCTCCTCTTCCCAGAGCTTACCACCTCCTTTGAACTGCCCGAAAGTCTTCACTCGGCATCCTGCACTCCACTCCACAGTCAAGCTCTCACCTGAGTCTCACTTCCTTCCGTGAGGAAACATGGCCAACAGAGTTCAATCAAGAATGTAACACAGGAAGGGTAAAGAGTTTACATGGCTTACCCAGTGCTTCAAATAATACCCAAACAAAAAGCTAAGCCAGGATCAGTGACCTTTGGCTCTTGGCTGAGCTCACAGACACCTGCTGAACAGTTTGTGGCCATGATGTATAATCACGGGGAACAGTCACAAAACCCCTCCCTGTCTGTTTGGTGAGGGTGTTGTTGAAGGGGTCCCTTTAGCTCTGAAAGAAGGCCCTCAAAAGGCTCCAGGAGTTACTTTGGGCGGCATCACTGTACCCTGCTCTGCTGCTGTGGGTTAGATAGATGGGGGGATAGAAGGAAGGACCGATGGAGGGACAGTTGGAGCCTTCCCGCTCCTAGAAACTGAGCCCCAGGTCTGCACGGAACGGCTCAGAAGCATCACCACTGCCTGCACCTTAGAAGTCACCAGCTCACGGCCACAGTCTCCAGACAGCAGGTTCACTTCCGCCTCATGTAGGAGCCTCCAAAATCCAACTCAAAAGATAGAAACCCCCAGGCGGAAAAAGGGGCCTGTGACTTTGCAAGGAGTCCAGCGCTCCCGGGGACGACAGCTGCTCTGCTCTGTGCTGCAAACTGTGCATTTGTTGGGACCCTGACGTTTAGCTTTAATGGTCCAGTCATAACTGCTCTTCCCAGGGGTCTACCAGACATCCCTGCATCTCAGTCCGCCCTCTGTCTGTGCAGGTTTCTAAGCCAATTCTCTTCTCAAGTCAGAATCAAACATTCAGACTTTTCTAAAATAATGTTTCTATATACAACTAATTATTCATGCGTACCAGATCTTTTTTCAAGATTTTTTTTTTTAATTTTAGCAACAAAAGCTAAATAGGGGGAAAGAGTGCAGATGAGGAGAAAGACACAGTAGCTCTCACGCCCTCTTCCCGTGCAGTGACTGTTCCGTCCGTGGGTCTGGGAAGAGCTGCACATTCCCCACGTATGAAGAGAAGCACAGAAAACCTGAGCTCATCCGATAATGGAGATGCTTAACACATCACTTCTGACTAATGCTCAGTATCCAGAATTTCCTGGAGCCCATCGGGACGGCTTAACCAGGACCTGGTGCTCGGGAACAACCACAAAGAGGAGCTTAAGAGACCTCACCCTCCGTGACGCGTTGTTTTTTCCAAAGCATCCAGGACTCCTATGGCCAAACGTGGCCAAACTTTGATCTATTTCTAAAGGACAGGGATGCTTTCAAAGAACTCACAGTCCTACCACACATGCAGCCAGTGATGTGAGAGTTTGAATTTCTACCACCTGGATGCTCTAAAAGGTTCCAAATTATGGATTTGTTTTTCTTCTTTCTCTGGGTCTATGTGTCTATAAAATGAGCCTTTTAATCCAGCAAAGCTTGTCACATTTTCAATTTCTGTGCTAAGTAAAACAACAAAAAGTAAATTAGTGTTGCATATGTAATGGACATTAGAAAAAAGTCTGAAGGAAATTCTATTAAGCCCACGGCCTGGTTACCTCGTTCTTAACACGGGCATGCCTATTTCTAGAGCAAAGCCTTACATTTTCTCTAACAAAGGTTTGACGTTCACTAAAATGTCAGCTAAAGTTGCCAATAAATACTTACTCATGGCTGGTGACTGGGCAGGGAGGGGAGGTTTAGTTACACACGTTTTCATTAGTTCACACACAGAAGAAAAAAATCTTCTAGTACTTAGAAACCAAAGTCATGACGGCTGCCCAGAACTATTTGCACTGAGGGATAGGCAAAAAAAAAAAAAAAAAAAAAAAAAAAAGTGAGTAATAGCAAGGGAGATATTTAAGGAAAGCAATGATTGAACTTTAAAAAAATACTGCAGACTCAAAATGCTGGCGGCAGACTGACTGCTATTTTAACCAAAGCTGCTGATTTCTGAGAGGTCTTCTGCTTTTACATATTTGAGTTCTTGCAAATGTTGAGCATTATGGCACTGCAATAGGTGTGGCTGACTTTGAAATTCAAGCTCACGGGCGTCTGTGGTCCGTGGACCCGTCCTGACAGGGCTGGCTAGTTGGAAGCGAAACTGGCTAGTTATGAAACTACCATGGTATATGCTTTATCTGCACCGCATTTAAAGGATTTACCTATCTATCCCGCTGCAGACCCACTCATTGAGTAAGAGCCAACAGCATACGATTGTGTTAATTAATCTGCTATTGTGAGTAAAGGAACAGCTGCAGTGGTCCCGTGGATACGTTGTCAAAAGAAAACAATGTAATGTTAAGCCTCTCACTGCATATTCTGTTACAAAGAAGGTTTATGAGAAGTTAAATTCATAAATCACAGATCATTTTTATAATAATAATAAATAATATCTGACCTTTAAAGGGAAGGTTTGAGTGTTCTTAATTTCGGCTGGAAATATGTTCTGATATATGATACCTAAGCTTTAACCCAATTCTTTGTTTTGAAAACAAACATTCCCCAGAAATGATGGGAAGGGGAAGGAGCTATAGAAATGACCTCTGACTGCACGAGATCCAGGCCATTGTCGTTCTAACAAAGATCAGAGCCCAAAATATCAAGTTAAAAGAAAAACTTGTTGGCATGCGTCCAATGTCTCATATAATAAAAACGCAATTTCTAATACTATGCAGAAGTGGAGAGAACGGGTACATTCATTATGGGAAACACACATATTATTTACATGGGCTTTATCTTTCTTTATGCAGATAAGGCACAGAGAGCACTTTCTGTCTAATTAATATTCTGTGTCCCTCCCTGATCCAACCTTCCCGCCCCTTACCCTCACCCAAAATACAAGCAATACTCTGCCCACCCCTCCGTACGGACAGCCAGTGAGTGAGTGAGGGGCAGGAAGGTGGAGCTGGAGAAAAGGAAATGAAACCTTGTGCTCGCAACCTTAGTCCAGGGCAATAATATGGTAGGAAAAGTCAGAAAGAAAACACAAGACTGGTCAAGAAATATAAAGTTGAACTATGGAGAGCGGGCTTTTTAAAAAGAGTAATGTCTTGTATATCTTTGAAGAGCATTCACTTAGAAAAAGAAAAATGCCAGGTTCCCCCAACAGACCCGGGGTGGGGGGAAGTCCCTGACACTTGGACATAAGCAGTGTCTCCCTGTTCAGTGTGGTTTGGGGACATGCGATGCTGACACTGTGATTTCCAGCACCTATCATTTCAAGAGAATTTTTCTTACTACAGAGGCCTCCACAGTATCCAGTTTCTATTCGCCCCCGTTTTTAAATGAAAAAAAAAAAAAGCCATTGGAGAGAGAAGACAAAACCGCTTGACTTCGGAATGCTGGGAGGGAGAGGGCAGGAGACACAGATGAAGTGGGTCTGATCTGGACGGCCCTCCCCTTTGTTCTGGGAGGACCACAACAAAAGGAAGCTATTTTTAGCCACGGTCTGGCATTGTATTACCAGGTACGGGTATCGACCTGAGGACGGGGGAGAGGGACTCTGGAGCTCCCCGCGACAAACACTGCAGTGCCATTTGCAGCAGACGCTCACAAGCCCCAGGAAAGCAAACTTGGAGGAACAGACTTAACCCAGACAAATTTACTAAACAGGAGATGGATGGCCCCCTGGCTGATTTTGCTCAACTTGTGCCACTGAAGGAACAATACCCCCAGAGTGCCATTCTTTCTGAAAGTTGCTTCTCTTAGATGGCATTTTAAAGGAATTTATGGGGAGGAAAATTATTATGGAGAGGTAATTATCCAAAATACCCTGCCCCTTGAGTCAGGACACGACTGACCGTTTATTCTCAGGAAGATAAGCCACATCACCTGAGGGTCTCTGAAACGCCCTGGTAGACTTTAAGCCATAGTTAAATACTCTTCTGGTTGGATTTTGCATATTTCCCCGGCTCCCCGCCCAGCAACCCCCGACCCAGAGCCCCGTGTCTGTTCGCCTCCAACCCCCACCCCCATGGGCCCCAACCACCGCTCTGCCCCCGTAAGCAGCTGGACCATTAGTCACTGGGCTGGGGCACTTGAACAAAGTCTTCATTATTACCAACTCTTCCATTTTTTTTCTTCCAAATCCAAATTTTTCACTTTAAAATTTAAAAGCTCTTCTTTTCTTACACCAAAATGAAAACCCTTCAGTGGGCAATCCCAAATACTTGACATTTGCCGGTATTGTACCACAGCAAGGGACATCGTCTACTTAGGGGCGAGTGGCCTTTGGGTAACAATAGTGCCTTATTCCGGCTTACAGGAAGACGACGAGGGCGAAGGAAGGAAGCGCCCGCGGCTGGCCAGGGCAGAAGCTTCATCTCCGTGTTGAAAGTTATCTTACGTGGCAAGGGGAGCCCTCGGTGACCCTGAAAAGATGCTGCACGAAAGCAATTTTGAAACCAGTGGCCCAGGTGCTACTTCCACTGTGCGTTCAGCCAGGGCTGTGACTACTGTTTCCTCATCCGTGAAAGGGAGACCTGCACAATGATGCAGGGTCCCTCCCAGAGACGAAAGGGTCTGTCAACAGTGAAACGTGAGCTTTGACTATTGATTTAAGAAAACTTGCTTAATAGGATCTTCCCCCTAGTCACATACCATTCCGGGGCTTATCGAAAAAGGACGAACGTAAAGATTCTGGTTATTCAGAAGCAACAACAACAACAACATTATGTGCTGGTCTAAGAAGCGGCCAACTTGGTGAAAAAGAAAATTTGTCAGCAGTGGCTTTCAGCCTCCCATAATCAGTGTTTCTCCCGCTCACATGCACTTGAGGCAAGTTAAGATCCTTGCAAACCTTCTGCCAAATAGTTAGGGGACGGACCAAACTGGCAAGTCAGAGTTACCCTCCTTTTTGAGGCTCTTAAACAACCTTCCCGATTTTATTTACAAACACATTCTGTATCTGTGGCAGAAAATCCAGAAAACACAGAAAGATATAAATAAAGGAAAGTGAAAGTCATTTCTGATTCTATCGCCTGACTGTGACTATGAATAATACCTTCACATTCTTCTTTCTCACCATATGTATTTAAATGATTAATACACATATTTAAATATAAACCATTAGAGAGTCCATATAGTTTCATAGCCCATGTTTCCTCTTAACATAATGTTATCAGTATATTTTGAAGTTATTCTTCAACACATGGCTGTAAATGGCTACAGAACATTGTATCTCATGGCTGCAACTTCCTTCACGTTCCTGTGTTTTGTTTTGAAGTCCTTCTTTATTGGAGCCCCCATGAGAGACATGCCTTATCTTCTTTCCGGTTTGGGAGACAGTCTTGCTGCCACATATATCAACAGCCCCAGGTTCCGAAAGAGAATTTCAGCTGTGGGTTTGTGGGTTTCTGATACAGAATTCTGCAAGGGGGCTGGCCTGGGAGATTCCTTGGGGTGCCCTGTCCTGATTTTCCATAATCTATTTGTTGAGAAACCTCAGTTAGCAGCCCCAGCACTTAATAAGACTCTAATGCTGTGGAAACTGGAAGTTATGTATATAGAACAAAGAACACAGTCATTCAACGTAAGCTAAATTTAAGGGTACTATAAAAGCCAGAAGCCAATCTCTAACAAAAAGGAGACATTTTGCTAAAAACCACAGTCGCAACAAACACGAGCCCTGGCTACTTATCGCCTCCGAGGGGAGAAGAGAGAGGGGGAGGCTGGACACCTGCAGCCCGGAGCTCACATCAGCAACGACTGCATGCGCACACCCCACCCTGGCCCCTGCCCCTGCCTTCTCCCTTTCAGACGGGGGTAGGGTGAGCACCACGACTCAGCGTCTGTGTTATTCAGCACTGGGAAGAGTCTGTCGAGATGCTTGGATTATTTTTAAAAACAGCTAAATGATTTTCCTTGTTTGAACTTTTTAAATTAATAAGAAGACTTGCTCCACGTGGAATGAAAGTAATCACATCTCATCATGAAAAGACTAAGAAAGAGAAAGAAAACATCTCCAAATTCCAGTGATCAGGAATTAATTCAAGAAGAGCCCCACAAAGTAGCTGGATGTCATGGGCACTTCTTGACGCTGACCTTAGGGGAGTCCAGGCACCATCCAGATCCACGCTGTGGATAGTGAGCCTTTGTAAAACCTTTAAAGCCGCTGACCTTGCCAAGGCCAGGGTTAAAAAGAGAAGGAGACCCTCAACGTGCTCGCCAGCTAGCATTCCACAGACCTATCCAGGACCAAGCCAGGTCTGCCTGTTAGAAGCCCAGCTAGGTCTCCAGTGATATTCACCCAGACCAGGAAGGAGTGTGTAAGCCCATGTCAGATCCCACGAAGAAGCACTGAACAGGACTCAGTAGCAGCCAGATAAGCCACATGGCCAAAAGCAGCTACCTGTGAGATGCCGAGACGCCGTGCTCCCAGCAGAAGCCCTCCATGCACTGGGTAATATTTCTGGAGCAAGTTGCATCCTGATATTTTAAGCTGAGCGTTTTATTGCTGCTGAAACCATACAGTTGAAAAGGAAATTGAACAGCCTTCTCTCTAAATCATCTGATTTATAGAAATTGAAATTGATTCATATAATTGGAGACCACTAATTATAGGAGTTGAAGAAGAAAGATTGTATGCCAAAGTTCTAATTGCTGAACTATCAAAGTTAGTCAAGATTTGTTTCAGGGAATGGGAAAAATTGTCATTTCCTACAGAATGCCAGGGAATGTGACCAGTATGCTAGTTTACTCCTGTGTCTTTGGTCCTCACTTAAGGTTCTCTAAGAACTCAATAGTAAGTTTGACTTTCCTAAGAGGCGCCAGAGGGCTGGTTTTTGCAACTCTTTTTTATTATTATGGGAGGAATGTTATGTATTATAAAGTATATGTGAGAGACAGAGAGAGAAGCCAAGAAGGCCCCATAATGTTATGCCTAAAAGCCCCTTGCAGTAATCACTGTAGCCTTTCTGTCCCGTGTCCGTGTTTTCCCAAGGCCACGCTCATGGTCCACGTTCAGCTCTGCCTCCTTCTTTTGTTCCTGTGCACAGTCCTGAAAACCATCCTTTTAATCGACTGCGCAACTGTCCCTCAAGGAGCTCTGGTTCCACGGAATACCTCAGAGCCATGCATTTAGCCCGATTCCCGTTTTAATTTTTGACATCTTAAATGATGCTATAATGAACATTTTCACGCATATAGCTTTTTCATACTTTGGATGAATTTCTTAAAATAGATTCTCAGAAGCAAAATCACTGGGTCAACGAGTTTAACATGTTATTACTCCTGATGGGTATTGACAAATTGTCTCCTACAGGGATTTCAACCACTTAGAAAGCCACCAGCATTACTGCAAGTCCTGGTTCCCTGTATCCTCAGCAGCCAGGAGTTTTAGTTTTTAATACTTGTTATGATTCAATAGACCAAAAGTGGTAACTGATTCTTTATTTAAGTTTGCAATTTTTAAACGCTGGAGCAGATGATCCGTGTTCCTTATGTTTAGTGGTTTTATTTCCTCTTGGGTGAATCATTGGTACTTGCCCTTTATCTGAACCAAAAAAGGTTTGTGGAGCACTGGGCCCAAGTAGACCAAAACCAGGTAAGTTATCACGGGCGATGCAGACGCCACGCGTAGGCTGAGAGCCCTGTCACCTTCCTGACGGATCAGTGCGTTGCCAGCCATCCCACAGTGACAGCGTGTCTGGACTCTGCTCTGAGCTGCAGCCTCTTTGGCCTTGGCCTTCTGAGCCCAGCTCCTCTTGCGAGGCTTCCTCCAGGCTGGCGATATGATAAAGGAAGGCTTATAACATCTTCCTCTGCAGTGTGGTTTTGCTAATGAGGTAGACCAAACGAAGGAAAAACCCTGAGAAAGTGACATGAATTTGGAACAACTAAACAAAACCAACAATAGTTTGATTTTCCACTCTACAAACCTTACAGCACTTTACAAAGTAATTAATCCTTATAACAAAGAAGAGGTATCTCCCACCTCCAACCTCCTGAGTCCCAGAAAAATTAAGAGACATTACACTGATTTGCAGAGTCTTTGATAAAGGGGCCAAGGAAAGAACACTCCCCTCAGAAAAAAAGAAAGGAAGGAAGGAAGGGAGGGAGGGAGGAAGGAAGGAAGAAAAGGAAGGAAGGAAGGAAGGAGAGGGAGGGAGGGAGGGAAATAAATAAAGAATAAAAAAGGAAGTCTACTACTTGCTCAAGAATCAAACAAGGAGTGCATGAGTCCTGCACAGAAGTTAGTCTCAAAAATGCCTAGAAGTTGTTCTGAATCAGCAAATCTCTAGAGACAGAAAGCAGATTAGTGGTTTCCTAGGGTTGAGGGGAGAGAGGGGTTGAGGTTGATAGGTAAAGGGTACAGGGCTTCTTTCTGGGGTGATAAAAAAGTTCTAAAATTGACTGTGGTGATGGTTCACGACTCTGAAATATACTGAAAATTGTTGAATTATATGTGGGTTTTACATGGGTGAATTGTATGGTATGTGAATTATACCTTAATAAAGCTATTACCAAAAAATATATATATGTGTATATATCTAGAGGCTTGGAGGAAACCATGCAATGAGGGAAAAGTGCAGGAGGAGAGCACTGTTAGCCCAGAGAAGGAAAGAGAATGAGGAAAAATAGTTATGGGATATATTTTAAAAAAAAGAGAGAAGAAATACCCTACATCACTGAATTTGGATTTCTGGAACATTTATTCATTCAATGAAGTATATGGAGTGTCTCCCAGATGATCAGGTATAAGAGGAGAGAGAACTGTGACATGGTGGGGAGGGAGGCACCGGAGGATCGGTGGCTGGGTACCCAAGAGGCCACCCTGGGCATTGCCCTCCACCCCAACTGAGGATGGCTTCCAAAGGAGTCTTCAAAGGGAGGCAGGACTTAGCCAGGCAAAGACGTGGGGAAACGCTATTCCAGGTGGAGGTTAGCGGGCATTTAAAGCCCCTGGGGATGAATGAGCATTATATTCCCCGGTAGGTCAGAGGAGCCAGGCCAGCTGGAAGCCAGAGCGTGGGGATGAAGGGATGTGGCTGCAGAGATGGACAGGGCTGGACACCAGAAGCTCTTGTCTGCCCGGGGCCTTTTTCTGAGGACAAAGGGAAACGGCGGAGCTGTTCTAGACTGGGAATAAGTGGTGTGATCGGATTTCTGGGGGTCAGGGGAACACTGGCTTGGACAAGAGAGAGCAGGCTCCCAGGACAGAGATCAGACAGAGGCTGTGATTAAACGGGAAACCATGAGGATGTGAAATAGGGCATTGCTGTGGAGACTACAGGATTCATTCACGAGTTCTTAAGAGGCAGAAAGGCGGGTCCCATGGGGGGTCTGGCTGCGGGTGGGGAGGAGGAGTCACCTTGGCTACCGCAAGCTTTTGCAAAACCTGCTGTTTATCAAGCTGAGGACACAGGAGTAGGGGCCCATTTGGGGGCAGGGTGTTTGGGACCTGCTGAGGGGGAGGTGCAGGGGGAGGTAAGCGGGCCCAAGACCCGGGAGCAGGTCCTGGCTGGGCTCTGATGCCTTTCACAGAGGGGAGCAGCCCATGTAACCCTGGAGGCCAGTCCAGACTCGCCCAGGGAAGCCAGCTGCCCCAGGTCCAGGCACCCTGGAGACCACCAAGCATGCAGAGGCAACTCAGAGAGGAGGAGGGAGTAAGGGCAGTCCCCTGGCTGCCGACTCAAAGAGCCGGGTGTAGGACAGACAGTGCACACTGACCAGCACCCCTCATGGTTAGGGCGGGGCTGAAACCTGCAGGGGTGCGAGGTAGGCGGCGGGCTTCCCCAAGGGCCATGTCTTCTCCATCTCAGAGAACAGACCTAGCACCAAAGGTGGAGGAGGAGTCTCGCCCCTCGCTCCACGGGCTCCCATCTGCCTGAGGTGGAAGCACGTAGGGGAGCCCAAAGGGGTACAGAAACGGTGGCCTTGCCTCAGGCCACCCAGAAAGGTGGCAGACGTATTGGTTTGCTCTGGACTCAAAACTCCTAGTTCAACCAGCCAGGAGGCTGGAGAAGGGGTTGATAGGAACTTTGACTATCTGACTGTCTGTTAGACCTATGAGCTGGCTAAACAGCCAGGTACCAGATCTTACTATTATCCCTGGTCTTCATTCATTCATACCACTACTATTATCACGAGGGCTTCATTCATGGACAAGATCTTGGCCTATCTTGATGATAACTTCATTTTCCAGACTGTGGATAATGGAATTAGGGGATTTTTTTTTAACTTTAGATTTAGTTCTAGCTAATGAGGAGGAACTAGTTAAAGCAGAAAGGACAAGAATCCGGGACAACTACAATTATGTCATCTTAAAGTTCCCAATTCCCCGGGTGGGGGTAGGCTGGGCCGGACAGGGTCAGGGAGACAGAGTAGCAGCTAGGACGAGCACAGAGCTGGAGTCAGACAGACGCGGGCTCTAACCCAGGCTCCAGCACTCACTGCGTGACACGGGAGAAGTTACTTACCCTCTCTGAGCCTCAGCGCCCCGCTAACCCCTAGAGAATAAAATAATCAGTACCTATATCATGAGGTTGTTTTGAAGCTTAAATCCATTTAACATGTGTTAAAAAGGCAATAAATGTTTGTGCTTCATCATTAGCCAAGGTGTATCCTCAATTTTAGGATGCCAGGGTTCAAAACACCTGTAGTAAAGAGCGATAGGATTACAGGGCATGAGACTCTAGGCAAGCAGATGGCTCAGTGGCAGATAAGGATGCTCTCAAGCGTGCCATGCTGTCTGCGTAACCAGAAAGACCCCAGTGAGGGAGAAGAGGGCGGGGTTTGGAGAAGCCAGTGTGATTGCCAAAGACAGGAGATTTGAAAAGAACACAGAGGGTATTCAACATACACATGCATATGTACATGCATGTATGCACACACACGTACATTCACACACGTGAACATACACGTAAATGTACACATACATATATATTTACACATGTGCATATGTATGTGTTGAGCAAATCAAGTAATTGATTGATGATTTGGATAAAATATGAGAAGAGGAAGGAACATGTTACCAGGGAATCTTAGACATGAATGGCTAGGACTTGCAATGACCTCCTCTTTAGCCAAGACTAAGGGAATCAAAACATTATTAAGGACGGCAGAAAAAAAACAAAAACAAAAAAAAAACTCCCTTTTGAAAAGCTCAGTTCAGGACAAGAACCAGACAGACGAAGGAACAGTAGGTCTGCTGCTAGAGGCAGTGACATCGAGTCAAGGGATGGATGGAGAAGATGGGACTGTTCTTCCGTCTGCTCAGCAGTGAGAAGGTCCTGAGGATGGAAGAGGGACTCGCTGACCAAAGGGAGCCTGAGACAGACACAAAAGATCTTCAAAGAGACCGCGTCTGCTTGGCGAGAATTCCCATCTCCGGGCCCCATGAATTCCACATTCTGGTATTGAAAGAAGCTTGTAAAGAGAGCGCAGAAACCTTTGGTGGTGATATTTGAGGAACTGTGGAGAAAGGGAAGCTAAACCCTTCAGGTCACGGACAATTGATCCCGAGCATGATTTTAGCTTAGATGTTACTTTTTAAAAGCAGTTGGGGAAAACCGAGAAGAGGGAACAGCAGTCCCAGGAGCCCAGTGTGGGCGCCCCAAGACTGGCTGTGTCAGCCCAGCCCGCGGGCTGGCAGGACCCAGAGCAGCAGGAGACGTGGGGCATCTGCAAGGCATTCTGATTTCCGTGGGGATAAAAGGGAGAAATGTGAGACTGAGCAAGACAAAGGCGTGGCTAAGCGGCTGGATAACTAGCCATGCCGAAGAGTGCAGAGGGATGTACTGAGGTCATCGCAAAGGGCCCCAGGCGACGTGGGAGGGCACATGTCCCCAGCCCTGCACTGTGGGCTGTTTTACTGGTGACTTGGACAGAAACCCAGGAGGCATGAGCAGCCCAGGTGCAGGTGGCCAGGGCTGGGCAAGTGGGGCTGCTAGGGGGGAGGCACCCGGAATAAAGGGCTCTCTGAAAGCACCCGGACCCGCTAAGCCACGGGGCTAACTTGAGTGACATCATTAAACAGTAGCTGGTCTTTTCTGCATCTGGTATGTCATAGAGACAGCTACCAACCCACCATCCGGGTCTCCTTCCACACACGGAACGGTTGCCAAAAGTGGATCCCCAGCCAGGGGCGTGTCCCAGGCTCGCCTGCATCCAGCTGGGGCCACATGATGGAGTTGTGGCCAATGGGATTTGGACAAATTGAAGCACCATACTTCTAGGTCTACTGAGAAACCCCCCCAACCTGTCCTCCTCACTCTCCCCTTCCCGACAGCTGATTCCAATACCCTTCGTGACCCTGGAAACCACATCCTGGAAATGTGAGTCCACTGGTCCCTCAATGAAAGCTCCTGATGTCCAAGCCTGGTTGGATTTTCTGTGAAAAAAAAACCATAAATCACTGTGTCCTGACACTGTCATTTTAGGATATACCTATAATACAGCCAGCTCTGTCCTAACTAATGACAGGGCCCAAAACCCCAGAGCAGCAACATGGACTATGGAGAGGACAGGGGAACAGAAGTGGGGAGGCTCACCGAGCAGCCCACACCACAGGCCACAGGCACTAATCACACAGGATCGGAGGGGTGAGGAATAAGACAGCAAGGCAGGGCTCAAGGCGACAGGACATTTGTCCCCTGGCCCTGAGAGAGCCCCAGGGATGCCCAGGACCAGATGTCTATGCTTTAAGGAGCAGATATCAATGCAATAAAAAAAAAAAAAGAGAGAGAGAGTGAGAAAGAGAAAGAGAATATTTACTGAGCGCCTGCCCTGTGCTCTACTATCTGCTTTATAGAAGGAAGACGAGGACCGGTTCATTGGCACAATACTCATGGGAGGCAGACACACTGCTCCCCAGTGTGCACATGAGGACACCGAGTCCAGTCCCGCCGCTGCTGTGTGCACTGTCAGGATTCAGACCCAAGCCCTCGGGGCTGCACCAGGACTGCATCTGAAGCGCTTCTAAATCCGAGCTCCCCAGAGCCTGCACGGGCCCCCCTGCAGGGATGGAGAACGGCCTGCCCAGAGGTGTGCAAGCAGGCGGGGGCACACAGGAAGTTTAGATTAAATCAGCCAAAATGACTTCATAGCGTATATTTCTTAATATCTGATTCTCAGGGTCAAACATGAAACTTTCTACTGGGGAAAAAAAAAACATCAAAGGTTATCCACAAAACCAGCTCTTCTGGACATAATCAGTCAGCACCCTGACCCACACGTGCTGACCTCCATCTTCAGTCCTTCTGAGGGCATCGAGGGCTGGAAGGTGGGCTCAAGGGGGATCAGCACTAAGAAGTTGTACAGTGTTTTGTTCTGTTTTTTAATAAAGAATGGCTATTTTTATACAGTGCTAGAGAAAGTACGAAGATTTTTATTTCTACAAAATAAAATAATTCTGTCTCCTGACCTAAGTCTCTTATAACAACAGAGGATCCCTGAGACAAAAAGAAAGAACTTTTTTTTTTAATTCTAGATGATGAGAACTACCATGAATTTCCACTTCACTTAAGTCCTTTCATTCATCAGCTAAACTTGAGAGTTCACAGCTATTGTGCTTGGCCCTCCGTCCTCGGCAAAGCACAGTCAGGAGAGCTCAGTTTCCGGCGGGGAGAGACCTGGCCACTGGCAGTGAGAGCCCTCTGCCCCAGCACTCCAAACAAATTACCAGGTTGTCTAAAAAGTAGCAGAAACCAACCGCTGCTAGAAAACCCTGCTTTCTTCAAGTCATAAAAGAGAAAAATTCTACTAAAGGGAAATTCATTTGAAAGGAAGCCAAAGGATCTTTTTTTTCAAGCCTTGGGTGGTTGATGATTTATAAAATGAATGTATATTCTAACACTTTGCGGAGTCACTCAACACACTTGTCCCATCAATACTTATCACCGTATCACAAACATCATGAAGGATGTCTGCTAGTCTTAATCTCATGAACTGCTCCAGGCACTGGGCTACCCAAGTGGACGAGACAGACACCATCCTTGCCCTCATGCAGCTCACATTCTAGTGGGGAGACAGAGAACATGCCAGTAAAACATAAATGAGACAATTCCAAATGGTCACATATTCAAAAGTGATGGAATAGTTAGGAACTGATGGAGTGTGGGGCGCAGTGGAGATGAGCTTTGACCTTGGGTGGGTGGTCGTGGAAAAGTAGAGAACAATGGAATTTTATGCAGCAGGAACAGAAGTGCAAATGCCCTGAGGCAGGTCTATACTGGAGTGTTTCAGAGAGCAATAAGCAGAGCAGTGGAGCTGGAGGGTGGTGATTGAGAGCAGGGCTGCAGGACCTCAGGCCCAAGAAGCAGGCAAGGCAGATGAAGAAGTTGGCAGGATTGTAGGAAGCCACCAGAGGCTTTTAGACAGTCTCCCCTCTCTGGGGGTTGAAGAAGCCATTAAGAGAACAGAGGCCCAAGCCGTCCATTCCCCATTCCCGCTACGTCCCCCATCTCCAGCCCCAAGGGGCAGGGAACCACTGAGGGAACGAGTATTCTTTTTGTTTTTAGACTCAAAGTCAGACCAGGAGAATAACCTCCAAAAGGTACTTTATTCTTTGTTAGGCAATATTCCTACACGGACAATCAATGTGGAACAGTTTGACATTTATTGCTCCCCATCAGAGGCCGATTCGCATTGAATTGTATGCAGTATGTGTCCACAACTCAACGACATTTCCCTGCTTAGTAAATCCATGGGCACCAGTACAGACACATTAAATTACCTACAATTGTTTACCCACTTTAAAAAAAAAAAAACCCTAAATGGAAGACCAGGACCAGGATCCCCTAAATTCCATTCTTCTCATTCCAAGAACACATTCAGGCTCCTCTTTGGAACAAGGGGAGGAGGGAGACCAGTCGCCACAAGGGAAAGGAAGCAGGGGGTGCCCCGGGCCCACTTCTGCCCCCGGGAGGAGGAAGAGTTTGAGACCCCAGGAGCCGAGCTGTTCTCCAACACACCAAAGAGCCCACAAGCTCATTAAACCCCTTGTAGGGCATCTATAATGACCCAGAAAGATGCTACCCCTGTCCTCAAGGGGCTCAAAATTCAGAATAAAACCACTTCACTATCCAGTGACACGTTCCTAGGAAAATCTCCGGAGATGAAGCAGCCTCTGGGAGAGTGAGCACAGCTCCAGCATCTTGGAAAGTGGGCAGGGTTTGAACATGGCAAGATGGGGAAAAGAGAGCATTCCAGGAGGGGACCTTCTCGAAAGCGCAGCAGAAGCAGGGCCGGGCCAGAGGTCCGTGTCGGGTTTGGCTTGGCCACATTCAGGGTTAAGGCGAGGGGGCAGGGCAGCCTGGGGGGCTGCAGCAAGGGCTCCCAGGTGGCTGCTCTCCCACGTGCTCCGGGGCACGCTCACGGGATTCCCACCGTGTCATGGGCTGAGAGGAAGGAAAGCACAGTGGGGTAATCTAAACGTCCACCCGTTGGGGAATGGCTATCAAAATAAAGAATGCCGTGGCACATCCACGCCACAGTCATGCTACAGCGACACGGAAAGGGGTAAACCTAGAGCTCAGTCGTAACACAAGGGGACCTGGAAGCCATACCGTGGAAAGGAAAAGGTAAGTTGTAGGATCTCAGGATGGTATTGTTTGTGGTGAGAAAAAAAAAAAGGAAGGGAGTTGGGAGGAAGGAGAGGAGGGGTGATGGGGAGAGAAGGAGCCAAGGGGAGGGAGGGGGTGGGGGGAGAGGATAAATGATACGAGGCTGAGACCATCTAGGGGACAAGGAGAGCCAGGAAAGGGGGCGGTGACAGAAAACAAGGACTCTACGCAATGTGGTATAATTTAATCATTCCCTTGGTTTTAAAAACTCAGCCAGTGTCCACTGTCTGAATATTTTGATAATGATGACTAATGATGAATCTAGAATAGTGATTAATAAAAAATGATCTGCTCTGGACTCCCTCTGATTGTAAATATCAACCTTAATTAATAGTAATCAATGTTAGCAGTAAGAGAAAATCCAAACTGCTTTAATGCACCACTTCAGGGGCTTCACGTAATACCCTCTCTTGGCAACACGTCCTCAGGGTGCTTTGACCCCCTGGCGGAGGGAGAAGGAGGGGCAGAAAGAAGTTCGCCCAGGACCAGGCCAAGTCACTGCCCCGGACCCAGGAGCCCCAGAAACATGCACTGGGGCGTGGGGGCGGTGGAGAGGGTGGGTGGCAGAGGGAGGGAGCACCATGAAGAACCAGGACGCATGACAATACGGGACCCCGCATGCTGCTCCCATGCTCCCTGGGAGCAGCGTGGCCACGCTGCAAACCTCCCAGCTGTTTCACACACACAGCACATGACTCCCAGCGCTCTCAGGGGACAAGTCCTTGCCTGGCGTCCAAGGCCCCCCACAATCGAGCCCTAGTCGCTCTTTCCAGAGTCATCTGCTTCTGGTCCCCCACGCTCCCAGCCCGACACACCCTGCTGGCTCACACACTTCTCCGTGGTCCCTGCTGTGCCCTCTTTCCCACGTGCCCTCCTCCTGTCCAGTCTAAAAGCTGATGGACTGCGCAGAAGTCCCACCTCCTCCATCCCTGGTGCAATGCATATTTAATGAGCATCTACTGTGTGCCAGATACATGAGCTAATATCTGTAACCTTAACAATCTTACAAATGAGAAACAGCATTGCCCATTTTACAGATGGGACACTTGAGGTTCGGAGGTAAACTGCTCAAGGTCACATGAGCTGGCACTGGGTGAAACTGAGATTTGGACCTCAGTCTATCTGACTTCATGGATCCCCTTCCTAGGGAAAGACAGACAGTGAGAGAAACGTAGGTATCATCAAGGAAGAATGGGCGCCAATGGTGGTGGGTTAATTTTCTGGGGCGGGAAGCCCTGCAGGCAGGGATGGATAGAACAGCTCCTCAGAGAGGGTGGCACTTGAACCAAGGCTCAAGACAGAATTGCTAGGTGGACAAGGGACACATTAGGCCCTTGACAGACAGGACAGCAGGAAGAGCGCCAGCACGGCCACTGCAGAAACTGCAAACAGCCCCACACGCTCTCCTCTTCATGCAAGGGTGAAGATTCTGACAGGCAAAGAGGAGGAGAAAGATCTATTTGTGATGATTTCATGTTAGTCAAGTCGAAAGTTAAGGGCATGGACTAGAATTGTCCATTTGATCATATCGGTAGAAAAAAGGATGACTTTCCTCAAGTCACCTGTGCCTGGAGGTGCATTTATCCATCACTACACCCGGGCGACTCAGTTCTCACACGGAGACTCCTCCATCACGCGTAAATCAGCCATTTATTAATTTTTGCAACAAGTACCCAACTTCATCACTCACTTCTGAGATCGCACACCATGTTTACATAATCTTTCTCTGGCTACAGGAGTCGTGCAGCAACATCCCCGGGCAGCCGCCGCGGTGAGATACCGGGCGTAGTTAGGGATGGCAATGTTACCAGCCTGCACAGCGATGTAATTACACAGATCCGACTTGCTACCACTCACTTCTGCAGGTACTCTTGGAATGTGGTGTCAAAATTTGCATGCAAGATGCTGACCAATAATGTGCATTTTAACTTACCACGGCAAATAAAACACCATGCCATATGGCTGATTAGAAATACTCTCTCCTTCTCTAAACAGCTGGGTGAGTAACAGCAAGGAGAAGCTGGCCGGCAGCTGTACACTCGTGGATGCACCGATGCTGCGACAAGGGGTCTGCGCTGCCACAGGTACGCACCTGAGACGTGGAGCGGTCCCCTCTCCAAGGGAGACGACGGCCAGGAGGTGGGCTGCCGTTGCCAGGTGGACCCCTCCAACAGGGCTCCACTGTTTGCTCGGCATAAACTAGATCAGGTTGCATTTGGTAAATAAGATATTCTAAGGTCTTCTAGGGAGAAAATGCTGCTCTAGGTACTAAGAAAAAGGAAAAACTTGAAATAAAATAGAGTAAAATAAAATAAAAGCAGTACATTTTAAAACAAAATTACAGAGCTGCTCTGTATGCTAACTGCTGCCTGCAGCACCCTCCTGACCCATGTCTCTCTATCCAGGCAGAGCTGGCAGGGGGCTCAGGCTGACTTTCTCCTGTTGCCCTGCAGGTGCCTCAGCAGGACCTGTGCAGAAGCCGGTAATGTGCTGACATGCTCTGTCCACCCTGGTGATCCCCACACCGCCTAGGGTGCCTCTGACCCTCCCCAGCCATCCGCCCCCTTCAACTGCCCAGGGGTCAGTGACTGCCGGGGGGAGGCTCCTCTTCCTATGCACACAGGCTCTTGGGGTGTCTGAAAGGGACCCAAAAACAGTCCTATGAACAACTCTGGCTTCATGGGAGTGTGACCAGTGCAGTCACACGGGGCTTCGTGCCTAGAAACACTCTGACTTTGATTTAATGTTCCACTATCACAGTCTTGAAATTCTTAGTGATTCTGAACAATGGCTCCACCTTTCTAGTTTGCACTGAGCCCTGCGGATTATCTAGCTGGTCCCGCCTACCTTTAAAAGGGGTGTGGCTTTACAGGGGTGAAATCCGCCAGACAAGACCTCAGCCAGGGTCCAAGGTCAACATCAACAGTGGTAAGTTAGGCTGACAGCATGCACCCTTGATGCAATGTGAGGAGAAGGGCACTTCACCTGGGGGTCTTCCTCCCAAGGACCCCTAACTCCAGTCTAACCCTGAGACAAACATCAGACAAACTCAAGTTGAAAGACAATCTATAAAGTATCTCAAAACTGCCAGGGTCACCCAAAACACGGAAAATCTTTCATGCCTAAGGGGACACGAAAACTAGTGTCAACAGTGGGGGACGTTGTGGGGGACAGGAGGTTTGTGGGAGCTCTGGATTTTTCGCTTGATTTTGCTATGAACCCTAAAACTGCTCAAAAAAACAAAGTTTATTTAAAACCTACGTGTAATGTGGAATCTTGGATGGGGTCCCGGCACAGAATAAAAACACGAGGTAAAAATTAGGGAAAGCCGAATAAAGCATGGACTTCAGCGAATGATAATGGATCGATACTGGTTCATTCCTTGTGACAAATGGACCAGTAGTGTTAACAGTGGGGGAAGCCGGTGCGGGGTACCGGGAACTCTCCTCTCTGCGTTATCCTTGCAAGTTTTCTATAAATCTAACACTAGTCTAAAATAAAACGTTTACTACCTCCCCCCGCCACCCAGAAGGGTGTAACTGAAACATTTCCAATGCACCAGCAAGAGGAGAGGCTGGAGGGCGGGGGCAGACAAAGCGCCCCTCCCCGCCATGGCGTGCCTGCCCCTCAGATCCACGGCTCACCTGGGACGAGGCCGTGGGGGCAGCCTGAAACGGCAGCACACTTTTAAAATGACTTTAACTGGCATAATACTTTTTCAAAAAATTACATTTCTTCCCTTGGGGACCACTGGGTGCTTCTGAATTCTCAACAAGAAAATCCTAGCAGTGAAGAGCACGTGGGACCGGATGGGGTCAGTCTGGGAAGAGCAGAACTTGTTCGATCCCATTTGTAACCTGCGCTGAGATTCCAAAGCAACCACTGTCTGTCTCGGCATCCTTGGTCGGCCCCGAGGCGCCCTCTCTTACCCAGCCTGAGGGCTGCGGGAGCTGTGACCAAGGCTGGGCATCCCTGGAGGAGCAGGGCGCCAAGTGTGGAACGGGTACACCTGTCTCTGGCTGTTTTCCATCCCTCTTTGGGACCTGCCTCCAGCAGTTGCCCCACAAGCAGAGGAGGACCTGGGTGGGCTGGCTTGTTGTGTTCCCCCGGGAGAAGATGGGTTTTACCTGTGACCCAGTGCACAGGCTCACAGCACAGCACGCTGGAGTTTCCCATCACTTTCTTTTCTGTTATGTTGATGCTTAGAGAACTGGCTTGATCGACAACACTGGTTTGAGGAGGACCAGTGAGGAAGTACCATAGACTGAGTGTTTGTGTCCCCCCCAAAGTTCACATGTTGAAATCCTAACCCCTAATGTGATGGTGGCAGGAGGTAGGGCCTTTGGGAGACACGTAGGTCGTGGGGGTGGAGCCACATGAATGGGATTAGGGCCCCTATAAAAGCAGCCCCAGGTTGCTCCTCATCCTCCACCACGGGAAGTGGGTCCGCATCAGAAGCTGAATCTGTCCGCACCTTGACCTTGGACTTCCAGTCTCCAGAGCTGTGAGATAAATTCCTGCTGTGTATGTGCCAGGCTACGGAACGCTGTGAGGGCAGCCTGAGCAGACTGAGCCAGCAGGTAACACCGGCTGCAGGAAGAGGGTCCACGGCAGCCCACCCACAACCCTGATTCATGGTCATCTGGGCGTCCCAGGTGGCGGCGCGGGGACAAAACCCCAGGAGGCCTGGAGAGACCTCACCTGTATGGGGCAGGTATAAGGACACTCACCTGGCCTCTCAACATCCTCAGCTGAGAACTAAATGAGTGAAATATTCAGCCTGAATCCCCCTAAACCTTCACCCCAAGCCAAGAAGGCCTCACCTGCTCCCTTGGGGATCCCAGCATTCAGCATCTGCCCCTGCCCAGGATGCAGGTAGGCACCGGGGCCTGGGACCCCCAGGGCCTGCTCTCCCCACTGGGTGTCCACAGCATCCCTGCCTCTCTCAATGCCCCAGCTTTCCTCCCAAGACCATCTTCTCCATCCCTTGTCTTGCAGGTGCCCTCCCACTGCCACGCCCTCCATCCCAGAAGCCGGCAGCCCTCACAGACCCTGTTGGGCCCACAGCACACAAGCTGACTTGGAGACAAGCTATGCCCTGTGGTCTGGGCTCCTTACTCAGCTTAGGACCTGCTGAGTGGGGGAGGGGGAAAGATGTGCTCCCTGAGGTGCCCTGCACGGAGCCAGTAGCATCTGGTACACGGGGCTTCCAGGAGCAGGTCCGAGGCTCCTGAGGGGCCAAGTCTGCCTGCAGCCGGCTCGCTGAGCTGAGGTCTTTCCGAATCATGGGTCCAGCCACAGCCTGGCTGTCCCTACTGCTTCCCTTAGACCTGAAGTCAGTCACTGCACTTCCCCACTGCAACTCGGATCCCCAAGTCCTCATCTCTGCCCACTGTCAGCATCCACCCAGGCTGTGTTCCAGAATGAGACAGGAATTCCATTTCAAAAAGGTGCGAGACAAGCTTTTAGGAGAACGTTGAGCTTCCAACAAAGCATACAGGACGTCACTGGCTGTCTTCTGGCATTTTGGCTTCTGGCAAAAGCATGCAGCAATCCTGGTTGCTCCTGGTTGGGGCTGTGAAGCCTATGCCACGGAGCTGTCACCGTTTGTGCCCACTCCTCTCCCAGCATCAGCCCTGGGGTGGGGCTGCAGCTCCCCCTTCGCCTGCTCTGCCCAACGGCAGACACTGGGCTCACCCTGGGGGGTGCGGCGTGTGCCGGGGGCGCAACTCCCCGCGGAGGACAAGGAGAAGCACGGAAGGGCACTTGCTCGGGCCCCTGTGGAAGGAGCTGTGTCCCCTCGGGGCACACGGCAGCCCTCCCAGTGCCCCAAGGTCTGACCAAAGCTGACCTCCATCCCTGCCCCAGGACTCTGCCCCCAAGATGCCCAGACCCCAAAGCACGTGCTCTGCTGAGGAAAGCATCCCCTGGCTTCTGGAGAACCAGGAGCATGGGATACTGTGAATTACGTTAACGAGCCCTCCCCTCAGGCAGGGGCCAGAGGGGGCCAGATCACGCCCTGCCTTCATTTATTCACGCAGAAGTACTGAAATAAAGGCGGTGTCCAGCGACAGATCAGTAGACAAACAAAATGTGGTGTATCTGTTCAACGGAGTATTATTCAGCCTCAAAAAAGGAGGAAATCTTATCACCTGCTACAACACAGATGAGACTGGAGGGCAGAACATTAAGTGAAATGAGACAGACACAGGAGGACATGCACCCTGTGATTCCCTGACATGCGGTGCCCAGAGAAGTCAAGGTCACAGAGACAGAAAGCAGGAGGGCTGCTGCCAGGCTGCGGGGAGGGGATGCTGAGTCACTGGTTCGCGGGTACGGAGTTTCAGCTTTGCAAGAGGAAAAGAAGTCTGTGGATGGATGGTGGTGATGCCTGCACAATACGGAATGCACTTAATGCCACTGAACCACACACTTACAGAAATGGTACAGATGAATTTTGTGCTGTGTGTCTTTCATCGCCATGTCTTTTAAAATGTGTTCACTGAGCCTCCCCGTGTGCCAGGCACTGTTCCCTGGCGACGCAGCAGTGAACCAGAGTCCCCGATGTCACAGAGCTGATGCAGGAGACCACGAATACGTACAGCAGTGCACGTGGCGAGTCACACGTAGATCAGCGCACGGTGAACACAACGCTTCCCAAAGACCTCAAAGATGAAAATACAGAATATTGCTTCCAGAGAGGGGCTGGTGAGAGGACAGTTCAAACTAGGGGCCATGAAAAGGCCACCGGAGGAAGTGCCATTTGAGGTGAGGTCTGCATGATGAGATGGAACCAGCCTGGGACAGTCCATGTCAAGAGCTCACCCCAGAGATGGCAGACGATGCCAAGACCACCAAGGGGCGGGACAGAGAGGAGGGAAGAGGACCTCAGCAGAGTGACAAAGGGGAGAGTGGGTGATTCTGGGCCTCAGTCCCACAGATTTTACTCCTTGCATGATGGAAAGTCACAGCAGAGCTTGGGCAGGGAAGGGGGGCAGGCAGGCTGGACAACAGCCACTCCACCCCGGGCCAGTGATGCTGCTACCCTGACAGCCCCTTTTTTACCAGCTCCATCCCCCATGGTGCTTGTCCGTCAGGAGTTCCAGGACGTCCCTCCAGTTCCCCGAGGAGCACAGCCATCAGCCTGCTCTCCTGGGGAAGAAGCTCAGACAAGAAAGAGGAGCCACCCTGGGGGCATCTGCCCTCTCCCTCGTGGGGCCCCTTGTCCGCCACTCTTGACTCCCTTCCCGCAGAGTCTCCAGGAACCACTCTTCATGGGGTTCATACCTGGGAGATGGTAACATTTCCTCCACCACTAACCAAAAAAGATCATTTGACCCCAAAGCACTGGCTTCACAAGTTTCCAGCAGAAGCTGGGCGCAGCTGACATGTGTGATTTCCAGGAAAAGTTTCACCAAATTTGTGGCTGCCGTGACCCACCCATGCTGCTCCCTGACATTTTTCCTTTGTGACTTTAAGATGTGGCTAGTAGAAGGTACTTTTAAATTTCGAGTCCCATGCCATGTGGATCCTAAGCCCCTCAACGGCCCAGTGTACCTCGGCCGCCAGTTTTTGACCAGATGACACCCTTCAATGCCTGCTGCTTGTTCAGGGCACCATTCTGAAGACCCACCTGTGATGGTCTCAGTAAGGCTCACCTCCAGCTCCCAGGCCTGCACCCTAGATCATCCATGGTGGCCACGGAACTAGAACCATCCATGGTGGCCAAGTAAACTCCAGAGTGGCTGCGACATCACTTTACAAGCTGCTGGCAACATAGCAGAAGCTTTCAACAGCCTGCGGACGGAGGATGCAGTGCCCACGGCCGCAGCTCTACCCCGCCTCCCTGGCCTCCAGCAGTCCCAGAGAAGGGGTCCCATGGGTGCAGATGGCCAACTGAGCACATCCCGTGGGGACTTGCTCCCAGGCAGCACTCACATGCCCTGGGCCCCTCTCTGACCCCCACGCTCCCTTACCCTTCAAGTCCCCTGATTTCTGGCAAAGGGAGGCTTGACCAGCTCAGAGGAACCCACTGTAGGTCTGTGGTGCCAGGCTCTGTGCTGTGTGTTCTGGTTCTTTGGCACCTGCACGGGGAGTGCTGGGCAGGCCCGAGTCCTGGCTGGCTCCCCCGCAAGCGCCCTTTGTGCTAGGAGAGGGCGTGTCATTTCACTCCATAGACGTCGACGAGCATCCCCTGGACACGTGCTGTATCTCGTGCTCTGCGCCGAGGACCACGAGAGGAATGCACCTGACTCCTGTTCCTATGGACCCCAGGGCCCACTCCAGACGCACACTGGCTGAGTTCCAGAACCGAGGTTCCCTGGATGGGGACCCCAGACCCTCAAGCCCCAGGCTCTTCCAGGAGCTTGGGGCCACAGAGGTTCTGGCTGTGAGATGCTGGCAGATGGGGCCCCCTGCACCTGCCAACTCATATCCCAGGGGCCAGATCTTCTGCCTGAGGCTGAGCTGGCAACAGGGAGCAGAGACCCCATTAGCAATGCTCTAAGGGGCGGGCCCAGCTCAGAACCAGCTTCTCTTCCTTCCTGTTGGAGGGTCACAATGCTTTGAGGAGGCCAGCCTCCCCTGTATATTAATAAGCCAACATGCCACCCACCACACACATCCTTACTCACACGACACACACCCCAACATCCACACCAACACAGGCAGATACATGGATACATAAATCCCAACACACACAACCACGCAACACACACACCTTTACTAGCCTGTGTCAACACACAGATACACTCCCCCAAACCACACCAACACATTTGTACACCCAGTGCCACACCCTCACCACACATATGCACTGACCTTCACACCCCAACCCTCACCTGTACACCCACAAGACATATACCCAGTGCACGCACATCCATGCACATCCCAATACACCCACAGCCCAAGACACACCCAACACACACGCGTGAACACACACGGCAACACATCCACCCTCCAGCAACTACATCCAAAGCATGAACCCGGTACCTTAGAGATATTCGCGCAACACCAGCCTGGGACAGCATGACCACGGACACACCAAGATGGTCACATCCCAACACAGACAACAAACATCCAGACACACACACACACAGAGTCACAACTCTGTGTTGAATGCTCTATCCCCAGAAGCTATGGACAATTTGAACCTGTCACACCCATGACAGCAGACTCAGCCCCCAGCTTGAGCCTTGGCCCTTTCCTGGACCACCCTAGATGGGTCCAGGGCAGAGGGACAGCCCAGAGCTTTCTGCTCTGCATGGCCAGGGTGAAGTGGCCACCAGGAGTGACAACAAAGAACTTGGCCGCCCCTCCTCTGGAAGGCTTCCCAGATGGTAACTGCCTCCTAATTTACACCTTGGAGGACAGTACGGACCTGGGGGAGGAGCAGAGGCCTCCACACCTCTTTCTCCTCATCTCCCCGTGGAGGGCCCCACATCTCCCCCGGAAAGAGCTGGCGGGCAGGGAGAGCTGTGACAGCCCAGGCAGGTGCGGCCCTGGGCCCCTGCCTTGTGTCCCGTTCTCCGTCCCACCACACACCCAGGCCACCTTGCAACACTGCCTTGTAAAGGAGAACGCAGAAACAGAAACCACGCTGGCAGAGCACAGGGGAGTCGGGAAGGACAGGGGACCCAAGACTCAGACGAGCTCTCACAGGAAGGCAGCCGGTCCCCTGGGCCGGGGGCCTCGGTCCCATCCACCAGGCCATGCTCCTGTGACCTCCTTCTCTCTGTCTCGGACCCTGGAAACAAGGTCACGTCTCTTGTGACCTGCTGTGCATGTGCCCTTGCATGGGGGCCGACAGGACTCCTGCAGCCACCACAGCTTTGAGGGCTCACGTGAAGTCTAAGGGTGGAGCTCGGGGTGCGTCCCGGTGGTCAGTCCCAAGCAGAGCTGAGCAAGTGCTGAGCCATCCCCTTCCTTGCTTCTTTTCTGGAAAAGATGTGCGGACCACCTCCCCCAAGACACGAAGAGAGGGAAGGAGTAATCTGAGCTTCCCAGAGCCTGTCCTAACAGGGCTGGGCTTTGCCAGCGTGGAGCTGGAGACGGGGCTTCTGCCGTGTTCACCCCACCCCCAGCATGACCCAACAGTGGAACAAAAAGGCAAGCGGTCAGAGAGACGTGGGTTTGAATCTCAGCTCCACCACTCAATACAGCCTCCCCCTAGTACAGCTTACACGTCTCATGACACCCTCTCCTCCTGCAGACTGCAGGCTCTGGGAGGGTGGATTCCCGGGGAGGGGGGCACTTCTGTGGACCACCCTGCTCTCTCCCAGACAACCAGGAAATCAGGCCTAGTCCCCGATCTAAAGGTTCCCCTGCTCCGCCTGGGAGCCGCGCACCACTCAGGACAAACCTGCGGTCTCACCTCCCTCCCTGTCCCTTCATTTCTGCTTGGCCACCGTGTTTCTGCCTGGGGAGGAGATGGGAGAAAACAATCAGGCTGCTCTCCTTTGTCGGGAAGGCCGTCCAAAGCCCTGCTCTCTGGGGCCACAGCCCGTGCAGGTCACCCTCTGCGTTATTCCAACTTTCACCGTGTGGAGGCCATCCCCTAAAGTCACACCACCTTCTCCTCCCATGGGCCTCATCCCTCTGCTCACGTGGCAGGGACACAGCAGGGGCCAGCCCTGGGCCCAGTGGACACGGGGGAAGACACGTCGGTTGACTTTGGTGGTGGCCGTCCTCACGTCTAGGCTAAGATGAGGCACCATATAACAAAAAGAAGAGGCAAAAATGGGCACCTGGAGAAAGCAACCAAGGAACCATCTCTCCCATACAGCTCAGTCTTATCTCTGAAAGTCCTGGGGGTGGAGCAGCGGGGCAGACCCTCAGCACCAGTTACAGACCCTCAGCTGCCTTGCTCAGGGAGGCTGGGACATCACTTTCGATGATCTGAGCAGGAGGCCAAATGCTTCTGCCCCTGGTTGAACCTGAGAGCTGTGACATTTTGAACACTGTTTTATTGCTCAGGCTCCAGGTCTCCTCCATCCAAATCCCTGTGGGAACGCTGGTCTCTCCCACTCGCAGCCACAGGGCTGGATGAGCTCACCCTCTCCCCGACCCCTGCCCAAGGTCAGCCCTGAGCCCGGGATTGCACCCCATTCCCCTGGCCATGGTGACTGGCTCAGGAAAGGGCATTACTAACACAGCAAGGCATAATAAAACGCAAGGAGATAGTTTCTGGGCCTCTAGGAAAGACTGTTCTGTTTGGTGGTGCAGGGGCATGAAGTCTGAGCAACGGCAGCCTTTTTGTGTCACTTTGGAGTCAGACCAACCCCTAGACCTTTCAGATCATCCTCCAGTAAAGAGAGTGGATCCGCCCACTGTTTTACTAAGGACACAGGCAAATTACAGCCAGATTCAGTGAAACTAAATCAGCGAGACCAATGCTTTGGTGCTATGTGACTCCCAACAACCAATCAACCGGCCACGTTTCCTGTTTTTTACCCAACTGTATTTGTATTGTATTGCATAGTGCAGAAATAATCCACATTGACTGAGCACTTCCTCATGTTGGGGCCTGTGCTAAGTACTTTATAGAAAGACAAATGCACTGTGGACCCTGAGGCACAGAGAGGCTAAGGAGCCCTTGCTGGGTCACACAGCAACTAAGGGCTGACCCTGGAGCCCTCTGCAGGGACCACAATGCTGTCTGCTTCTCACAGCCCTGCAAGATCAGCCCCCAAGAGGGAGAGCAAACCTTCAGTGGCATTGGGTGAGGGGTCCCCGCGGTGCCTCTCCAGTGGCAGGACTCTGTCTCCAGGACATGTGGGCCTTAGATGGGGACAGCAGGTGGGAAGGCACCTTAGTGAGAAAGGGGCTAAAAGAGAGTCTTCCCAGCCCTACCATCCACCAGATACACCGGGCCCCTCAGGGATGACGTGACCTCACTTCCTGCTTGAGGCTCAAACACAGACATGGACAAGAAATCCCCAAATCCTCAGACTCTACAAACCCTAGTTCCCTGCCCCCAGAACAGTAGCTGAGACCCTTAAAAGTTGCCCTCAGGCCATGGAAACATCTGGGAAAGGAGAGGAGGGGAAAAGGAAGGGCCCCCAGAGTCTTCTAGATGTCCCCACCCCTACTCCAACGTGTGTATGAGAACACCCAGGAGCGGGGAGGGGAGCGAGCTGCCCAAACCGCCCAGCAGGGCGGCTAAAACCTGACTGCGGGGGAGCCAAGCTCCAGCTGGAGTGCGCGTTCTGCTCTGAGCGCTTCTTAAACATCAGAAAATGTATCTGTCTCTGGGTCAACAGCCAGGCTTATGACGTTTTACTTCCCAGAAAATAAAGGGTGACTGAAGTCTGATGTGTTAGGAGAAACTGTTTCCACTCATTCTCACAGTGGGTCTGCATCAGATCACGTCCCACCACCTGAAAAGAGAAAGGCACTGTCTACAGCACCCACCACCCTCTCCTGATGCTGGACATGACCTGTGAGGGGGGTACAGCCCTCCTGAAGACTCACCTGGCTCCTCTGTGTGGCAAGGATGGACAGTTCCAAAGTCAGGTTAGTTTGGGTAAAAGGGACAGAGCCTCTTCCCAGTGTAGGTCGGACAAGCTCGCACAGGCTCTACCCACAGTCTGGACTCCACCTGACACCTGACTCGTGACCCTGCCCTGCCCATGAACCACTGACGAAAATGGCCTGTGCTTCACCCCCCGCCTCTTCCTGCTGCCCCCCTCAGGGCTGGCCCCATATGCAGGGTGACCAGGTACCGGGACAGACATGCCACAAAGCTGCGAGGCCCCCTTCTTGGCCTGAGGGGCCTTCTGCACCGATTGGACCCTCCCCTAGGGCTTCTTCTGCAGCAAGAAAGCGGTTTCACCTCCAGTTCCCAGCCAGGGAGAGAGGACTGCCAGTCACAGTGGCTGAGCCGGGGTGTGCTTCGCCCAGAAGCTCCACAGAGGGAAAGCGTTACCTGCCGCAGGAGTTACTGGGGTGACTGAGGAGGTTCAGCCTTTCAAGTCCCGTGGGAACAAATGCGGGCCCCGAGGCAGGCAGTCCCCTCTCGCCCTGGGCAGTCCTCCGGTGCATGCCCTTCTCTCTGGGCTGGGGGCCTCTGGACACTGCGACCTGCCTCTACTCATCTTTGCATCTCCAGTATTTAGCACGGTGGTGTTCAAAGCCTTCTTAATAAGCACCATGCCCTTGAATGAATGAATGAATGAATGAACAAATTAATGAATTTACAAATGAACAAATGAGTCACAGAGTTGCTCGGCGACGGAGAACTACCCAGCTTCGGGGAGATAGATTTCAATATAACCTTAGGAGGAACTTTTTCAGCACAAACTCTGTCACTGGAAGAAATGACCTCAAGACACAGCACCCTGCTGGGTAACACACAACTGCAGCCTCGGGGTTGCCAACCTGTGACGTGAGATTCCACTGCCAAGAAGTTCACTTAAAGAAATAACTGTGCAGATGATCAGGAAGATTTAGGTGCAGAAATAAAAAAATGGAAGCAAGTCCTACTATGCTCAGCAGTAGTGGGCTGGCTAAATCACCTTATACAGACATATTTTTTTTTTCGATTCTCCACATTTCTAATATTTCCTCGAGGAACATATTACTTATATGAAGCTTTTTTTTTTTAAGTATAACAATAGAAGTCAGCAAAGGACAGCCCAGGGGCCAAATCCTTCTGTCACCTGTTTTTGTAAATAAAGTTTTACTGGAACACCAGCAAGCCGCTTCATTTATGGCAGAATCAAGCAGTTACAAAAGAGTCCACATGGCTTGCAATGTCTAAAATATTTTTTGTCTGGCCCTTTACTGAAAAAGCATGTTGATCCTTGCATTGAATATTCAATGGCCAAAAATATGTGACATATTTAAATAAAAACTGTATCATATAACAGTATGTGCAGTGTGATCCTTTTTTGTTAAATACATCTTTAAGTGCACAAAAAGGACTGGGAAGGGATGTACTAAACTTTTCACAGTGGTTATCTCTGAGTGGTAGGGGCATATATACTTTAAAATTATTTTTATTTGTATTTAACTGTATTTTCTCAATGTCCAAGATGAACATGAATTATTTTAGAATAAGAAATAATAATAATAATAATAATAATAATAATAATAATAATAATAATAATAATAATAATAATTTCATTAAACAACAAAAATGGCAAGAAAAGGAGTCAGTAAATGTCCCTCCAGGAGGAGACCGAGTGGAAAGGGTTTGAAGGTCACTCACACACGACATTTCAGCAGGGAGTCAGGCCCCAGCTGGGAATGAACCCGCCCTGCCAAGGCTCCCCCCACACAGGGATTATTTTTTGTCACACAGTAGCGTTGCTGAAGGATCACTTCAATTTTACAGGGCAAATTACTTAAAAACAAAACACAACTAAAACACCTATTTTAGCAACAAATTTAACAAAATATATTTAGCAGCGAAGAGAAACATGTATCTGTCTTGGTCTTCAAGGAAACAACCACTGCACGCATTTTATGTTGAACTAAACATAAGCCAGTTGGAAGTTTTCCAAAATGCCTCTCAAGATGATTGAAGACAACCGAGGGTGTCCAAAAACCACGATGACAAGCACTGAGTGAAGAGTTTCGGGACATTACTTTAATGAAGAGAAGAGAGTGCCACGGAGGGGATCTGTTTGGTCATACATCGAAGGGCTTCAGGACCCAGGTCAAACCAGAGGAAAGAAACCGGTGTCCGCCTACGTCCCAGCCCAGCAAGGCGCGTCCCCGGGGAGAGAACGGGTCCTCTGCGGAGTTCTCTGCACCCGAGACCCAGAGTGAAACGTCAAGGGCTCCCCAAGGTGTGCCCGGCCTCGCAGGAAAAGCTGACATGTGACCTCAGCTTTTGAAAGCAAGGGACGAGGCGTGGAAAGCCAAGCCGACCCACCACCCACTTCTTCCCGCCAGCACCTGGCTGGGCACCCCCAGGAGGAGGGCCGGACCCCCAGGCGGCCCCGCCAAGAAGTCAGCTGTGCTGTGCCTCCCACTTCTCTCTGACACATGCCACATGTCACACAGAGACCCCCAGGCTCACAGCAACAAAGAGATCGGTCCCACAAGAAGCCAGGCCCGGGACAACTTTCCCTCGGTGGGAAAAGAAAACAAAACCTGGCACACGAATTCCACCCCCGCCGCCCCTGTGAGTGGTACAGCCCCCTTCGCGCCTCGGCCCACCCATCAGGGAGCTGGAGGGAGTGTTCAGACACGCATTGTTTGGGGGGTTCTGCAGCCGTTTTTGAAGATGTGGATCAGGGAAAGGATGGTGGCAAATCTCTGTGCTTAGCTGGGCCCCGTTTGTCACAAGCCAAGCCACCCCGCTCTCCATCCCGCCTCCCCAGCACGTTTTAGAGACACAAGATTCACTTCTCACATTAGGTTAACAAGCCCTGTGATTACATGGTTGTCTGTCTCGGTTACTAACCAGGACGGTCTTGGCTGGCGACACACCTTTGCGCCCATGACATACCAAGACTTAGGCGAAAATGGTGAACGAAATACAATACAAAATAAAGGAACAGACATACAGCCCCCAGGAAACAGACGCACGCCTGACAAAGACGGGACACCAGATCTGGCTCAGACACAGCTGGAGAGGCCCAACCCAAGAAAAGCCATGTGCACACCAAGGAGAACCTGCTGTAGCTCCGTGGCTCTCAGGGGACCCCCAAGCCCCACTCAGGTGCCTCGCTGCTCAGGTTCTGTCCAAGAAAAAAAAAGCCCCAAAGCTGAGCCCAAGTCCTGCTCCTCTGAGCTCTTTTGGGGAGGGTCCACGGCTTTCGGAGAAGGGCTTTCCAGATGGCGCCTGGCAGCAGCAGTGCCAAACTCCACAGCTTAAGTAAATGTTGCCGTCGGCCCGTCCTGCCAGGAAAAGGCAAGGGGGACCCATGTCTCCTCTCAGCTGCTGCGACACTTGCTTCCTGGGGAGGACAGAGAGCCCCCCACCACCTGCCCCGCACCAGGCTACAGAGCCCCCCTTTCCTCTGCATTTGTAAGCCTCACTGTGCCCCCTCGTCCTTCCTCAATGCGCCAGCCCGGTCCACACGGTCCCCACGGTCCACACGGGCAGGGGATGCGCTGTCAGATGCTGACAGAGGAGAGGGAGGTGGGGAACCCAGAAGGGCAGAAAGCAGGCCCAGGGGTCGCAGATGGCAAAGGTTCCAGCCCAATCATCACGAATTTGGGACGTTTGCACAAATCCAATCTCCTGATCTCTGCAGGTGTTTCTCCACCCCTACCATCAACGCTCCAAAACAGCTCCATGCTCACTCCTCTTCCGACCTCACGGGCTCAGAATGTTGCGCAGTGCTTGCAACACGGATCTCTCCCAGACTTCCCTCTGCTCTCCAGCTCAAGATCCCTGAGCATCCCAGTGGTCTCCCCCTAGAATCCAGGGGAATCTCGAGGGCCAGTAAGACAGGAGGCTTGCTGAAGCCTGCCGCTGTCTCCCCACCTCTGAGACACCAGGGCCACCTACCAGAACCCCCTCCCAGAGGAGGGCCGACCCAGGCCACGGGCGAAGCGTAAAACAAGGAAGACTTCCACACCTTACCCTCTCAGGAGTGTGCTTCTTGTAAGCGGGGCACAAAGCTTCATGCCAATAAAGGGATTCAAAGGCATCAACAGCCTGGTGGAGATGGCATGTGGTGAATAGGGGGCCTCATGCTCCGCCCTACCCAGCAGAGGCTGCTCCTACTCCAAGAGAGCAGCCGCAGGCAGTGCTGATGCATTGGGCCTACTTTCCCAGGTACCTGAAGGCACAGCAAAGATGGGTGAAAAGCAGCTCCCAGAAGCTCTTGATACGTGCTTTTGGCCACACCAGCAAGCAGAGGCCACACTGTGGCCATTTGCAAAACAAACTGCTAATTCCAGTCCCAACGCACCCTAGGTAGTGGCCAGGACCTGAGCCTGGGACCTCCCATTCCAGTTAATGGCAATCAAGCAGCTAGTGCTTCATGGTCCATTTTGAACACTGACTGCTTAATTCTTTGCATCATTGTAACCTGTCCTTAGCTGATCTGTGTTTTTCTTATTACCTTTAAATTTGGATTTGAATGAGTGCTTCCATTCCTCGCGTTGACATGTGTCCCGGGGCGGGGTGGGGTGCATTGTGGGCCCTCCAGGGTCTCCGAGCTCTCTGGGCAGGAGCAATGTGATGCCTGACCTGAAGGTGGGCAGAGGGAGGCGCTGGAGCTATAAACAAAGGCAGGGCCTGAGTGACTCTGTGGTGGGAGTCAATCCCTCGGACAGAAGACGGTGTGCTGGGAATCCACAGGAACAAGAGAGCAAGAAGGCTTCGCTTCTGGGATCTCACGTCACACACGTTTTATATCGCACTCTCAATTGGAAGACTTTTAGAGCCAGTACGATTTCTCTCTTTCGGAAATGCTAAGTACATCGGGCAGCCCTGTGGAAGTGGGATTTACAGCTCCGCGCAAAGGGGTGCGAGAGACAGCCAGGGCCCCAGAGTGGTACTGAGTGTCCCCGGGCACAAGACAATCAAAGGGCACGGAGTGATGGGATGTTTATAAAAAGGAGCTGCTGTCAGGCCCCCAGGACAGGAGGAAGGCCAGATGAATCAGCATCTGAGGGCCACTGTGCCCCAGCTCCAGCACCACGCCCAGTGGGCAGATCACCCCCAAGCCCCAGCGGAAAGGTGAGACCAGAGGCAGCTCACCTGGACCCCGACCTTTGCCCCATCGGACACTCCCGCGAGCCAGCCCGAGTCTGGCCAGCCTATTGGTCCAGGCCGGGCAGGCTCCCCGGAGGCAGGGCCCCCCCAGCATCTGCCTGGGCACAGCTTCGGCACACACAGTCGAGCCTCCGTAAATCTCCACAAACACACGGCCGCCTGCACACGCTTCCACGTCGGGACGGAAAGGCTGCATATGGCGCTCGGTTTTAACAGCTGAGCTTTAAAAAAGTGCAGCTTTTCATCTCACTGAACCAGCTCCCAAATTAAATGGTGGGGGAGAGAGGAGGGGGTGGGCAGGAGAGAAGGGGAAGCTGGAGTGGGCAGGGGGAGCCTTCCATGCTAAATCTGATTTTACCAGGAATTTCAGACGATTATCTGCTCAAAAGTTCCCTCTGGAAAATGAAATAAGGGTCCCTGTTTGTCACCCCCAAGTTTACTAATTTCAAGTTACTAATTTCATCTTTTTTAAAAATGACTTGTTTTTCTTCTTTTTTTCTGTTTTTAATAAAAATGAAGGAGTCTATCTCTGAGGAAATCGCTCACATGCCTCAGATTGGGTTAACAATTTTTAAGCAAATTTGTCAATGGGATTATTGTTTTTCCAAAGTTCTGCTCAGCAAAGAGATTAGTGGCCACAATGCCCAGGGGGCGTCCCCTGGTTCTTTTAATTCCCTGTCTGGAGGTGGAAGGTGCTTGGAGAAAAAAGGGGGCAGAAGCCTGATAGGGCCCATTTTCCTGGAATTGCCTGGAAACTTTTACTTTCTGTTTCCTCTGCTGATAATGACTGTCTTCGGCTCTGCAGCCAGCTCCCTTCTCCCCCTCCCAGCCCCCTGTTGCTGCATGCCATCCCCGAGCTCCAGTATAAAGTTTGGCTTTTGCAGCAGGAAGCAGCTGGGCCAAGCAACCAGCGAATGATAATGACCTCAGAAATCTGCTGTTCGCTCGGCAACAATAGGGTGCTCAGTCTACTGGAAAATTGTGTTCATCAGCTAACTCTGCTCAGTTACTAATTGACATTGCCAAATATTTTAAGAACAATTGGAATGCACAAGCAAAAAAAAAAATGAAGATCTTAATCCTAAGACTTAAATTTTTTCTTTTTCTTTATCTTTTTTTCCCCTTCTTTTGGGTGCCCGAATTTGTTTGTGTGGAGCAGGCAGTGGTTATCATGAATGGGGGGCAGGGAGGAGGAGCCACATGAGAAAAAGAGGTGGAAAAGAAAGAAAATCTATCATATCACTATACATCCGATGTAAATGCAAGGGAGCCCTGGATAAAGGCCTTTGATGCTGTGGTCAATGGGCCAGCACAGGATGGAGACCCAGCATTTCAGGAATGCGGCTCAGGCAACAAAAGAAGACCCCGCCAGGCTACTAGCCCAGCTGATCAAATAATCCTCGTCCATCTCAAAATATTATACCAGAAGTAGTAGGGGTTAACACCGTTTTCATCTCTGCATCTCTTCCTGGCTTTCCAATGATCACGTAACTTAGCTGACTTTATTTAATGAACAGAGGGTCAATGCATTCAATTACCCCTTTCCCACCATCAACACTTCAATTAGCCCCTCTCCAAAATTATGGGGAATGCAGAAGGTAACTGCCCTGTTGGATATAATGAACAGTATCGTTTCTTAGTACATTAAGTTTTAATTATTCTGAGCGTGATTTCCAAAGCAAAAATCTAAAGAAACAGAACTTTGGTTGTCTTCTGACTCAGGGTAAAGCTCGAATCCGAGCACAGACTCAGAGGAGGTTCTAGAGAAAAGATGCAGAGATTAATGCCATCGGAGCGTCTGCACGCGAGCCAGAAATGAGGGAGCTTCAAAACAGCCGCCCCGCTTTCTAAATGTCATAAAAGAGTAAAATTTATAAGCTGCTGCTTTCCAAATAGTTTCCCTTTGCATGGTACACGGAAGCAGAAATGACATCTACCACGGTGTGGAATGACTGGTAAGTCAAATCGACAACAACAACAACAAACAGAAAACAAAGGGGCGAGATGGGGAAGTGATCTGTGTGGCTAGTTTTGTCCATTTTCCGTTAGAAAATATGACCTCTCGATTTGTCAAAGGTCCTAGTTTTCGCAGTTGATCTTAAGCTTGGTTCTCAGCAGTTTGGACAGCCAAAGAACAAACACATTTTCTGGTTCACTGGAATCATTTTCACATGTTCACTGATTCAAACATTCTTTTGCTCACATAGCAAACAGCTGCATCCCACATTAGCCTAGCCAGTGACAGTCGCCCATCTCGGCAATAACTGTTTGATTGCAAACTTGACCCCTTCTTCGTCTCGGTCTGAGCAAGACATTTTTAAACAGCCACTCCGTTCCAATCCTCCTTTGCAAAGAATTACATCTGATAACAAAGGACGTCTCTGCCACTCATTGTAAGCCTTCTTCTGGAGATCTGTTCTAAGAGGCTCTCTGTAAAAAGGTTTTTTATGATGAATTCAGAACTACTATCATGTTAAGAGCAGCGATTTAAAAAGAAGAATTCATTGGTTAAGATCTGAAAAAATAGTTTCTCAGGCCCTACTGACCCAGTTTTCAACAAAAAAAGAATCGAGTGATGCAAATTAAGTTTTGCGACATTGTTATGCAGTCTGAGAAATTTGTAAAACCGTGTTTTGCAGTTATTTTTTAATAGAAGCCTTAATAAGTACTCCTTTCTTTACTTAAGGGCTTAAAGATTTTTTTCTTCCTCCCCTTCACCTTGCAGGTTTCTCTCTAACAGGTAATAATAAAATACCCATTGTGTCAAGATTTTTATTTAAATGTTTCTTTTAATCGCACTTTGTACAAGTCATACTTGTTAGAAATAAGAGGGAAGACTAACCCGATTTGGTTAAGGGTCCTAATCCCAGGAAAACCTGAATGGCCCAGGCGTGCGGCTGATTTGGGCTGCATATTGGTATGCCATCAATTTTCCTACGTAGCCAGAAAATTATGAAAGGGTCTCATTTGAATATGAAGAAAACAAAGAAGTCAACCAGAAATGAAAGGATCAGTATTCACAATTGTACCAGACTTCAATGAGGGCAATAAAAGTGAGAAGATAACCACAACTCAAGTGTAATTCTCCTCCGAGTCCCAAGCCCGGCTGGTTCTTTTAAGCAAAATGGGCTTTTTTCAACAGAGCATTTAGAGACACGGAAACAACAGAAATAGGAATAGCATGAGGCTATCACTTGGCCAGAAGGTGAGAAAAACACGGTAAACACGTCATTAATAGAGCCGAACATTTGGTGTCAGAATATTCTGCTGAGACCTTTTCATTTCAGCAGGGCTGGGAGAGGGATGAAAATCTGTCCGTGTTAACTCCACGTCACTCCAAAAACTTAGGCAAGCCACTCTGCGCTCTGCTTTCTGCCCCTTAAAGGTCCCCAATCCAAAAACCGTGAGATGACACTCTCCAGGAGAGGGGACCTCTTCCCAGGAGGCCGGAAATAGTCCCCCTCCTGGCAGTGGGATGCCTGGCACTTTGCTGCCTCTGTGCACAAAGATTCATCTTAAAGTCCCCGCCCCACAGGAAAACCGCTCCCTTGCAAGTTCTGGGTGGCGGTCACTCCAGGCAGTTCGGCCTCGCCCTTCTGCGGTACTCGAGTTCCCCGTTAGACTCTTCCAGGGTGTCTCACCAGAAACAAATTGCAAACGAGGCCAGGACTCCAGGAGTAGACAGTGTGTTTCATGGGTATTTAAGCAGCGGCATTAAGTGCTATCGGAATCTCTGGAATGTGCAGGGCAGATTTATGTGTCTTAACAATTCTTTACTGGTTTGTAATAAGCCAGCAGCCTCACACTTTATTTTAATACTAATTTTGTCCTAGAAGAAGGGGATACTGAAGCATGGCGATAACAACGAAACTAAACTGGCATCTACTTAATAAGTGTAGCAGTGAATTGCCTTCAATACTGAAATATTTATCGAAACTGAGAAGGAGGGGGAGAAAAGAAAAAGAAAAAAAAACTTTTAAAAAATGACCCTCAACAGTGTGCTGCCACATCTTTAACAGTGGGCAATGCAGTGCCTTGAGGTGCCTCAAACTGTCTTTCATTTTCTAGACTTAATGGCTGATTGCAGAAATCAATGTTGCCATTAGTAACA
The DNA here is from genome assembly GCF_048564905.1 of Vicugna pacos. Classification (NCBI taxonomy): domain Eukaryota; kingdom Metazoa; phylum Chordata; class Mammalia; order Artiodactyla; family Camelidae; genus Vicugna; species Vicugna pacos. The sequence continues at coordinate 19,352,062 of NC_132995.1, forward strand.
GGGTATTTGTTATGGCACGATTTCCTCTGTTGTTAGGCTGCAGAATGATTACAGTATTAGCGAGATGCTTTCTTTATAAAGGGCCAGAGATATAACTTTCAATTTACTATCCATTAGTAAGGGGCTTTGGAAATATGGATGAAGGCAACAAGCTTACCTGCTGTTAGGTACTGATTTTAATTTAGCTGTCTTAGGCTAGTGGTTTTTTTTTTTCTTTTTTCTTATATTTCTTTTTTTTTTTTTTCCCCAAACTGGGCCAGGAAGCTTCAGCATTTCACAGACATTTTGATGACAGATTTTCTGCTTTGCTATTTTAGACCCCAAAGCTGTATCGCCCGTGTAACACAGTACAATTTAAGACATGAAGTCACGCATCTGTGTTTCAAACCTCTGTGCTTTTCCAAACCATCAGAGGAGAGTGGTGTGGTTCTTCAGGTTAGAAGCACCTGACAGGTGAGCCAAACTGTCCTTTTGGAAGGGGACGGGAGACAGGTTTGGTCTAGGGAGAGACACTGAGGTGCCCAAATGAGAGAATTATGGGCATAAACTTAGAGGGATGGATGGGGAGGGTCTGCACTTAACACATTCACATTCATGGATGGAGCCAAACGGCAGCTCCCAGATTCCAGGGGTGATGACGGATGGGGTCAGGGCATGAAACAGGGAGAGACAATTAATCACAGGAGAACGGCAGGCTATGCCCACTGGCAAACGTACCAACTGACCATCTCCGGAAGGAGGGTCAACTTACTTTCCTACCAGCCACTCTTCAAGGGAAGGCGAAAAGTCGAAATGATAGCCTTTCCTTGAGGCAGGACAGACAGGCAAGGTGCCCCTACACCACCACTCCACCGGGACCTCAGAACTGACTCTGCAGGGCAGGGAGGGCCCTGGCCCGGCTGCTGCTCCCCATCTCCCAGGCCACCTACCTGAGGAGGACGGCGAGGAGGGGTGCGGGCTGTCCTCCTGGGCGCTCCCGGTCTGGGAGAGCCCGCCTCCGACCCCACTCTCCTCGGTGACGTTGGAGGAGCCCGGCGTGGTGGAGCGGCTCACGGACTGGGACTCCTGGTCGCTGCCCGAGCCGCGCCGCTCGTCCGGGCCCGCGTGCAGCCCGTCCTCCTCGCCCTTGCGGTCCCGTTTGTGCACGCGGGAGTGCACGACCACCTGGTGGTAGGTGCGGAACACTCGGCCGCAGTCCGGGCACTCGGTGGGCTTCTCCTTCATGCTCCCGGGACCCTGCAGGTTGTACTCGAGCGCCTGGTTCAGCCCGTGTGACAAAAAATCCCGACTGCCTTCTAAAGGGTCGAGCTTACTTGGCAGGTCTCTCTGATTGCCCACTTTAGTGCTGTGAACCAAATCAGCAGGCGTTTTCTGCTTGGAGCCATCTGCTCCCACTAACACGTACTCCCGCTTCTCCTTACCAAACATAACTCCGGCGTTTGCCAAAGTGTCTTCGTGGTTGCGCTGTAGCTGGTGCTCTTTAGACAAGAAGCCGTGTTCCATGGCCATGCCCCTGGCCATGAGCTGCCAAGCCTGGTAGCTGTTCACGGGGTCCATCTCGGCAGCCTTGGCAGCCGCCTGCAACCGCTCGATGCAGCTGGATTTCAGCGGCGGCACGAGGTTGAGGCACCCCAGGAGGGAGTGCTTGTCGCCCTCCGGGATGCCGTGCGCCATGCTGGAGATGGGGGTCAGCAGCTTCCCCACGACCTCCTTCTCCTTCATGGGCAGCTCGCCTTTGCCGTAGAGCTGGCTGGGCTCGCTCAGGCTGGCTTTGTCGGCGGCCATGAAGCCACTCTGCAGGCAGGAGAGGTACCGGGAGTACAGGTTGGCGTGGGCCTCCTGGGACATGCCGCCCATGGGCACAGGCACCTCGGGGTCGCTGGGGGACTTGTTCTTCACTGACAGCTTGTTGAGGTGGACCTTCATGTGGTTCTTAAGGAACCAGGGCTCTTTGAAGCGACGCCCGCAGATCTGGCAGCAGTGCTCGAAGGAGTCCTTGTGCTTCCGCATGTGGCCCTTCAGGAACCACGCCTGGCTGAACACCTGGCCGCACACCTCGCAGCGGAATTCGTTGGCCGACTGCTCCCCGCCGCCGTTGGGGCCCTGGCCCTGGGCTGACTCTGCCGTGATGTGGGCCTTCTCCACGTGGCTGATGAGCTCCTCTTCCTGCGAGGCCGCGAAGTCGCACAGCGTGCACTTGTAGGGCTTGTGCAGGATGCGGATGTGGCGGTCCAGCTCCTCCCGCTTCTTGAACTTGCCCTTGCAGAAGGTGCAGCGGAAGCCGGCGGCGGGGGCCACGGCGTCCTCCTGCACACTGGCGGGCTTGGGCGAGGGCACCGGGTTGGCCACGTCGGGCACGCTGTGGTTGGTGGGCAGGGCCAGGTTGCAGGCGGCCAGCGGGGCCTGCTGGGCGTGCGGCAGGGGCTTCAGGTCGGGCCGGGGCTGCAGCAGGCTGCTCTTCATCTGCTTGTCCCGCAGAATGGCCCTCTCCTCCAGCTCGTGCAGCAGGCGGTTTTCCTCGCGCACCCTCCCGCGCCCCTTACCCAGGTTGCCCAGCTTGTGGGTCCGCAGGTGAATCTTGAGGTTCCCCTTCTGCGCCGCCCGGTGGTCGCAGTACGGGCACTTGAAGGGCTTCTCGCCGGTGTGAGTGCGCATGTGCAGGGAGAGGATGCTGTTGAAGCGGAAACGCTTGCCGCACAGAGGGCACGGGTACTTCCGGTTTTTGCGGGCATCGTCCTCGATGTCGCTCATCTGGGACATGATGCCCAGGTTCTGCCCGTTGAGGAACTGCTGCAGGTCCACCCGCCCGTTGAGGCTGGTGTCCACATCCCGGCCCAGCTGGTTGGCCAGGAGCGCCATCTGACTGCCCATGGGCTGGCCACTCATGGGCACGTGGGCCTTCTCGTCGAGGGGCGCGGGGGTCTTCTCCTCGGGGTTGGGCCGCGGATGCAGCTCGGGGAAGGCATGGCTGAGCTGGGAGGTGATCTGGTGCAACTTCTGACTCATGGCATACTGGCCGTTGAGGACGGGGCCGCTCAGATGGGGCTCAGCTTCCGGCGCTGCCGAGGACACTCCAAGGCACAGACTGGCTTCTTCCATCCCTGAGAATAAAAAAGAGAGTTCAGATCCGTGCCAGGTACCTCGGCGCAGTGAATCAACCGCATCAGCTGGTGGGGAATTTGCATTTCATGCCTTACCTACACATAATAATGCTAAGGAATTATAGTCAAAAACAATAATAAAAAAATGAATTATTAAATGCCAATTATGCAATATGGCATTGCTCCTCCAATTTGTTTTGGCGATAGATCGTCTTCCTTGTATTTTCTATTTACAGACTGCAATTATTCATTCACATTTAAATTATTAATGTTTTACCACTTTCAACACCTAATAACAAATCAAGGGTCTACGTGTTAAACTTTTCCTCCTCTCCCCTCTTGTGTACCACCTGCACCTGTTGGTTCAGTTCAGAGTTTGCCATAGAGCAGAATGGCTGGTTTAACCACAAGACCAAACAGACTCACTTGGAACTTTTGTTTGTGGTTACTATATTCAATACATTCGCCAGTCTGCGATGAAAGAGATTATTTTATGATTTGGCGCACACACACACACACACACAAAATCCAATGGCACGATATTTACTGGTACATAATAAAACAAGATAATGTTTTGGGAAAAAAATAAAGTAAAGGACAGGCTTTAGAACAATAAAAGGGATTTTGCTTTAGTCAACAAAAAGTGCAGTAATATCTCATTAAGCTGATTAGTATGCTGCTTAGAAACAGTGCTAGGTGCTGTAACACATGATTATAATCATAAAAATCCTTCAGTGTTTGCAAGGAAGCATTAACGAGGTATATTAAATTTTAAGGAGACTGCAAGTAGCGGCTTTGCAAACCTCAGAGATTAAGATTTAACCCTTATGTTACGAAACACTGTTATTTTGTCATTTGGTGACTGTGCCCATCAAAAGAAGTATAAATTATCTCATGATGGAATCTTAGTGGCTTGTTGCGACTGCTCAGATTTGGGTAGGGGGTAAAGACTTACACCATAGGGTGTGTTTCGCCAGTCCTTCAACTGGCCTGGTATCTGCGGCAGGCACTTTGATTGGGCTTAAAGAGATCTTTTATAGAACTAGATAAAAAACAATTAAAATCCAGGGACGATGCCGTGGGAAGTCTCGACCAAGTTTGAGTGTTTTTAATAACTTTCCCAATATACAGTAATGAGTACAAATTGTACCTGCAGTATGTGTTTTGCAGAAAATTAGAACCCAAAGCTGTTTGTTAAACGCTAACACTCAAAGCCAGTTTGCATAATTGTCTTTAATAGTCCTCTCTGCCCCTCTCCAGCCCGTGCAGAACAGCTAAAGCCAGACCATTTCCGGGGAGGGGGCAGAGGGAACGCCCCCTCCACATCAGAGCATGAGGGGAGCTCAGCTTTGAAAGGCAATGAATCCATGCCTGGGGTCGTTCTATTTCCAGATCTGTCTTCCACTTGAAGGAGTCCAAATTCGTTTCCTGCCACTGGAACAGCTATTGCACATCTAGCCCTTTTGAATCCCAATGTTTAGATGTGTTGGCCAGCCAGGTGGTCCAGGAGCACCACTTAACCCCAGCCAGGATGGATTCCTGGGCCAAGCGGTTCCCCAGAGGGACCTGTGGGGACAGAGCTCAACTGTGGAGGAAGCCCGTTCAGCCCCAGTGAGGTCTGCTGCCTACTGGGCTTCCCGCCAGGCAGACCGTGCACAAATGGAGGGTCTCCAATGGAAGACCTGACTTCCTTGGCAAGAGGACAGAGGCTGTGAGTCCATCTTGCAAGGGAGGGGAAGAAAAAGACGTGACGTTTATTTCCAAGGAGGGAGAGAAACTGTACCATGGTGCAGGGTTCACTGTCCATGAACAACTACATACACTCACACCCACACATAGGCACACAGTGATTTGCAGTAAAAGAATGCTTCCGATTTCCATATTTCCTTTTTGTCTCTGGTGGCAGTCTACAGTCAAAAAGAAAAAAAGGAAAAGAAAAAAAAAAGCCCATTTTGGAGCCTGGTCAGAAAGGAGCAATTTCTTATGGAGATTCCTGCATTCATTTAACAAATTTGCTGAGTTCTCACTGTGTGTCAGGCCCTGTCCTTGGCACTGAAGATACAGTGGTGGGCAACACTGGCCAGTCCAAGCACCCATGGCACCCATTGACCAGCAGGAGGGAGCAGGCCTGGTGTGAGAAGTTGTTGGAGCAGGACTGGTGCCTGGAAGGGCCCTGTCTAGAGTCGTTTCTCCACCTTCAAGCCCCATCCAGCTGTGCTGGCTCCCCTCCTGAGCAAACACGGATCATGACCCCAGAGCCACTTGAGAGTGCTCAGAATTCCACCCAACAGCTCTGGGGAAGTTTGGAAAGTCCAAAGCCAACATGGATGGCCCACTTCCAAAGGCTGCCCAGTTGGCCAGCTCGGAAGACATGAATCCAGGAAGACGGACTATTTTCAGGTTACGGCTGCTGAGCTGATGCCAATTCAGCAGGAGGGAGCGGAGGCTGAATGTGCACTCGAGCAAAACTACAGATCAGGTTGGATGAGAGGCATCGAGGTGAAGACCACCAACCTCCATTCAGGCTGCACAAGAAACAGCCCAACTTGTCAAATAATGAACGTGGAGAGTTTTCAAGTTAGGTTTCGATATGGAATTCTTTTATGATGCTTAAAAAAATTTTTCAGAGTCAACAAAGCTTTTTTGAACTTATTTTTAACCCCCCAGGTGCCATCATGGAACACAGAATGTTCGAGAATGTGCAAAGGCACCGGTGGCACCCTCTCATGCAGGTCTCAGCTCACAGATCCCCTTCTCACAAGGGACCTCCACGTCCACCCCATCAGGGAAAACCTCTTTACCCCATCACTTTACTTTCTTCTTCATGGCACTTACCACGGGGCAGTTTTCCTGTTGACCCTTTCACAAATGTGCTCTCTTCCCGGCGGGCAGGATCATGTCTGCCTTGGTCCCAAATAAAGCCTCAGGGCCTGGAGCAAAGCTGGCTCCTAGGTTCAGTATGTCCTAACTGAATGGATGAATGAATGAGCAGACCCTATAAACACAGCCCATAAAAGAAGACTGGCCCTGAAGTTGAACCACTTTTACCCCAACCGTAGGGGATCCAAACAGCTTTTGCACAAGTCCTCGAACATCCACAATCAGAATCTGTCAGAGTCAGAAGGGCCTTGGGCTCCCACTCAGAACCTAGGGGTCCAGAAACAGCCCAGGGAGAGCCGTGTCCCCAACCAAATTTTCCATTATATGTAGCCATGGTGCCCATCCCAGGCTTGGAACACTGCTGATGGCCTAGCTGCTGGCACTGGGAGATGGAGATGGAGAGAAGCATCCCCTTGAGGACCTGACCATCCACCCTGGGATCCATGGGAGAACCCAGAACTTCAGCCGAGCTGGCCAGCTCACCAGGAGATGCTCTGAGGCTTATGGCCCTCACCCCCTCTAATGAATCCCAGCAGAGCCTGTGCAGACAGAGCCCTGCAGTGAAACAGGGCCGCACCCGGCAATCATCTCAGAATGCTCTGTGAGACCTGACACCCCGTGATCCCACAAGCAGGAGCAGGCGCTGTGATGGGTCAGTCATAACCAATGCCAGCTGCTAGACTCAGAGCAAGAAAAGGGAGTGTGAGTTCTTGGAAAGAGCAAGGGGTAATTGGTGTGCTGTCCCTGGGCCAAAGCAGCCGAGGCAGGACGAGCTGGCCCCAGGCCCGGCCTGGGACTCACAAAACCTGGGTCGGCCCCAATTTCTCCAGCCTTGACACTTCACCCATCCGGAATTCGTGTACCCCTATCTCGCTCATTCGGTAAATACTTGCCAGGGGCCTTCTGTGCAGCTGCCCCCAAGGGCCCCTGGGTCCAAGGGGCCAATGCAGGCAAGGTCACCAACAACAGGGATGCAATGCTAAGGCCCCAGAAAGGCTGAATCCAAAGTTTAGAGAAAGGAGAAACCATCGCAGCTGCAGTCTATAGGGGTGTGGGTGTGCGCACAGGGGTACGTCTGGGTTGGGGGAGGCGCAGCCCCTCCCCAAGTGGAATTCCTCTAGAAATGAATACAAATGTGTACCCTGGGAAACTAAGGGATCCCTTATCCTACCCAAAGGATTGGATCCAACTGCAGCCTAAGAGTTCGCGGGACTGGGAGGTGGGGCTGCTCGAGGAGCCAGCATTCTGATGGAGGGTGTCATTACTCCCTTCCCCCAGCCCATAGGGAGAACGCCTTCCCTCTGGGACCATGCTGCTGTCTCACAGGGCTGCGGTGAATGTTTGCCAACGTCCCTGGCAGGGACTCTTGCCATAGGACACTCCCCTGTCTGGACAAAGGGGGCAGACACACACATCAACATGCAGCACTGGCCCCATGAAGTCACTAATACACGGGAGCACTTTATCCTGCACACGCAACCCATCCTCCACTCCCCAACCCTGGCTCTGGAGTCATTATCCTGTGTTCCAGCAACTGAGGGGCCCACATTAAGAAGCCAGGAGCCAGCGCAGAGTGGGCCATGATTCTGGGCTTAAGGCAATTAGGCAGCTGGGACCTTCTGGGAAACCAGTACAATAACTCATCTTAACCCTCTCACCTAGGTTGGAAAACCCTGAGCACAATCCGAAGCAAGTAAACAAACAACTAAATACTGAGAACAGCTCACCCAGCCTTCAGCTCATGGCCTCAGCCCAAAGCATAGCAGGAGGATCGATAAAGTCTGGTTGACTGATGGAAGGAACCAACGCATATGTCATTTACCGAACCGCGGAGAGGCAGCCGGACCTCCTTGCTGAGGCTGGACAGAGGCCACTGTGACCTGTCCAGTCTGGTGCATCGTCCCTCCAGTATGGAAACACTACACATTCCACCCTGGTCCTGAGCTTTCCTGAGCCCATGGTCATGGTTGGGCACTGGGGCACTCAACCCAACTTGTCAATATTGAGGAAGAATCAGGCTTGGGTCTAATCCTGGCCGCCGTGGCATTCCTCACCATGGCATCCTCTGAATGCAGGCAGGGGCCCCAGCTGAAAGCTTCTGAGGGCTAGAGGTTTTCTTCTTGAGCTGTGCAATTTCATTTTTCATGACGAGGGCATTCTCAGCATTTGAAACCCACCATTGGATGCACAAATTATCAGAATACATTCTGTCTCATCATCCCCATGGCTGCAGGTACAGCGGGCCATTCAGCTGCCTTTGATGGTGCTAATGGTTATTTTGATTTTGCATTTCTGCCTTCAAGACTATTTCCTGTGATATCAATGACAAAAGTTTTCACTTAACTCTTCCAATAGAGAACCTAATTGTATCTTTCACTCAAAATGAAATTTAAAACTATCCGGACACCAGAAATGCCAGCTGCTAGGAGTCTAAATAAATTTTACACAAAAACACAGTTTCATTTTGCTAGCACAGGAAAAAAAAAGTAATCTTATGAATAGTCCCCAAAATATAGATCTTGCCAGTAAGTTGCATGAAGGAGTTTTATCCTTATACCATGAAAAAGAATAGCTGGGAAATAAAATGACTTTCAAAATAACCATTTCAACTCGATTTTTAAAAATCAAATACTGTTGTCTACCCAAGCACAACTAAATATTCCCTTTTTTATCAACGGGGTAAAGGCGCTGTCTGGGAAAACTTGCAGGAGCCCCATACCTCCCAGTCGCTGGGCAAGGGGTGGGACTTGGGTTCACAGCAAGGGCTGCAAACACCACTGTAGGTTTTACGCCAAATCGTGTCACAGCATGGGTTTCTGACAGTAGCTGGACCTGCTTCCTGGGGCCCACAAATGACCCTCTGCCCTTCCCCACAACCCACCTTGCTTTCTTACCCTTCGGGTAAGCAGTAATTAAGACAACTTTATCTAGAATACAATGGCTTCTTATTAAATACCATTTTTCCAATTGTTGTAGCTCAAAACTGTTTAACCAAGGTTGTTATAAGCATAATACACTCCTGTTCTGAAATACAGAACACCAGACTACTGAACCTTTTCAGGGTCATTAAACAGCTGTAAACATTATTACAAAAATAAACCAGAGATTTCATGCTTACATTTTGGCCTAGAGCTTGCTATGCTGAGCAAGTACATTTTTTCATCTCTTACAATCAACGCTTGGTGACATTTGAGCATCCAAACAAATTACATCACAAACATTACTGAGGTGGGCAGGATACTGAGTGGTTTATTTGCCAGATGATTAATAGATAAACAGGAGGGCAGCATGGGTGACCTGTTCCGTTTTGACTGATGTGTAGATGACGCTATGAGACAGGGCCAGAAACGGTTAAATCCTTGCTGAATTTATTAATGAAAATATGATATTCGAATAGGGCTGCTGGGGGTGGTTGTTAAGACCATGGACTTGTCAGGTAGTTGAACTCTCAAAAATAATCATAATAATAACTGTCATCACCACCATCTTGACTGTCATCACCATCACCATCATCACCACCTACATCGACAACAGAATCCTCATCCTTGTCACGTTCTTCTTCCTCATCCTCTTCCTCCTCTTCGTGGCACTACCAGGTGCCAGCACTGTGCCAGGCACTTCACAACCATTTATCTCATTCAGCCTCATACCACCTTGGGTGGTAGGTACCATACGAGTCCCACCCTAAAAATGAGGAAACTGAGGCTGGGAAAATTTAAACCCCACAAGGTCACATAGGGGCTCCCTGGGAAGCCTGACTTCAGAGCCCGAGCAAGACATGCTGGGGGTGAGGGGATGGGGCGGGCTGCCTCCTGATGTCCACACTGCACTCAGTCTTGCTGGGGTGGACACTGAGAGATGCCAGCTCCTTCATTTGTGAAAGGTATAGAAACAAAGGAAGCCACAGCTTGTGGGGAAGCTGAGGCCAAGGAGCCAGGGCTCTCACAACCGTGTGCGCTCAGAAGTGGAAACAGGCAGGGCATTCCAGAGAAAGCACCTCAGGGAGGTGGCATGGGCAGGGAGGGCGCAGGAGGGCACTGTGGGGCTAGAAATGTGGCACGTCTGTCTCCCCTCCTGGGGAGAGGGTCATACAAACATTTATTTGTATTATCTTGTTTTTTATTTAATTTAATTTAATTTTATAATTGAAGTACGGTCAGTTACAGTGTGTCAATTTCTGATGTACAGCACAAAGCCCCAGTCACACATCTACATACATGCATTCGATTTCATATTCTTTTTCATTAAAGGCTATTACAAGATATTGAATACAGTTTCCTATGCTATACAGAATTATCTTGTTTTCTTAACATCCATAAGGGCAGATACAAGATCCCATGTGCTCTTGTCCCGTGTTAGGTGGGTTACTCCCCCAACTAGACTGGAGTTAAGGACAGGGAATGACCTTGAAATTACCATTAACGTGCGGCCAACTGCCAGCTCTTCCGCTGACATGTTTGACCTTGAGCACCTGCCTGAGCCTTAGATTCTTTGTCTCTAAAATGGACCGGCAGTAACTGTCCTACACACCTCACAGGGTTTTGAGAAGGCCAGTGGGGTTGTAGGAGAGAAAATGTGGCGTTTAAATTATAGAGGGCTGTCCCTTTCTCAGGTGCCGACCGCAGCAGCCTTTGAGATCTAGACAGGACCTTAATTTGGGAGTGGAGTAAATGCTGAGAGGTGAAGGACATAAACAAGGCACATGAAAGGGGTTAAATAAAAACTGACTCATCGCCAGCTCTATAGGTGCATCTGTAAAGTGGGCCTCATATCATTCAATAACACTTTTTAACGCCTGCATCTGGCAAGAAGTGGGGCAGATCTGGAGGTACACAAGCAAGACCAGGTCCCTGCCTTTGAAAGCTGACTCCAGGAAGGGGAAGAAATGGGCTCAGGAAGACCACAGACAGGGGTCCGATGCTGAAACAGAGGATTCCTCAATGTGCTGAGAAGCTGTGTGTGGTGGGGGAGGGGTGCAGGGGAGAGAAGGGAAGGAAGGCCAGTGAGGATAATGACTGGGAAGAGGTTGGTCCTCGACTGAGCCTAGAAGTAGGCAGAGAAGATGAGGAGGGTGTGTGGGACAGAGGCAACAACATGTGCAAAATGCATAGAACGTTCCTGGGGAAGCAGGAGAGAGCGTGGGCCAGGCACTGACTTGAATGTCAATCTGTGCAGCATGGAGTTTATATCTGGGGCAAAATGAGGGCTCAAGAAGCCCCCGTCGGAGTCGTCACATAACACATATACTTTACAGCACTGCTGCGACATTATTAGTTTTCTACCAAATGTGGATCAGAGAAGATGGAGAAAAATAAAGGGTGAAAATAAACTCCTAGACCACAAACCAAACATGTGAGGGCCCAAGTTCTCGTGGTGGTGGTGCAGGAGGGAGAAGAGGACACTTAGAGTTTGGAAGAAGGCATTGGTCTCCTCTTTGTAACAGCAAAATCGTACAAGAAGGACCACTCCACAAACCTCCCAGAAGCCCACCCCAAATCTAGCCTCTATGCTCCATCCTGGTGTCACCTACTCCTGGAAGCCTTCCCAGATTTACCCCATGCTGCAGGTGATCACTCAGTCCTCAAAGCTCCCATGCAGTTTCTCTGAAACTGTTCAGACATTCACAGTACCTCATTGCATGGCTGTCAGAGGTCATGGTTCCTCTCCTCCTCTGCTGGGGCTTTGTGAGAACAGGCATCTCATCAACCCCCTGTCTGTGGCTCCTGGAAGACCCAGTCCTACCAAAAGCTGTCCTCTAAGCTTCTGATGATCACAATGCAGGAGAGGAAAGTGGCCCAGAGGATCACAAAAATGGACAGCCCAGGCCTCTCCCCCCAGAATCCAGGCCATCAGGTGGTGCTTCCATTTCTCCCAGATGGGATGGTTTGGGAAGGAAACGGACCCCCTAATATGCTGTACTTGATATATGTGAACTGTGTCCACCCCACCATATATATATATATATATATATATATATATATATATATAAAAGCTTATATATATATAAGCTTTTAATGAATGTCCTACCTTTAAAATGACATTGCAAAACTGAGAAAGATACCAGCAGCTGTCATGGAGAGTATTGATTATCTCTCTCTCGCTGGCTCCCTCTCTCCCTTTTTAAACAGACTTCGTCATGACAGGAAGTTAGATATTTCATCCCCTATTAACCTGCCTTGAGTCCCAGCTCAGTCTTAGCACATAGCTCCTGCCCTAGAACAAAACAGGGGGCCTGGTACCCACAGGACTCCCCAGAGCCCCTTCCTCCCAGAGGGCAGAGTGTTTAGCTACACCTCACCACCCTTCTACCCCGGATGAAAGCCGTTTAAGTCTGAGCACTTCTGGACTATCATATCGTGTGGAGCAGTTTATTTTCATTTCACAGAAGCCTCAGATTTGATTCGGTGCAAAACTAAATATAATGTAGAATCCACATATGCAAGAGTGATCAAAGAGGGCCTGATTGTGAAGTCTTCGCAGAAGCCAGCCCAGGGAGATGCATTCACAGGGGCGCCTGTCGAAGACATAAGCTCAGATACACATCATCTCCTAAGTACACACAATCATTACTGAGCAAAAATCCAGGCACACCAGCTGCCGGCAACTACTGGGCTCAGGCCAACAGATGGGGCCTGGCCGGGGCCAGGCTGGGACCTCGGTCCTTTGCGGCCCTTGAAATCTTCAGTTGAGTGTCTCCTGCTTCTGCGCAGGTCACCAGGCTGGCCTGGCCCGGCCTTTGCTGGGCCAGACTCCTGGGAGAGGAGAGATGGCCGGCCCATGAGCTTCTGACCAAAGGGGCAGGGACATCTGCTGGCAGAGCCCAGCTGCTGTCCCAGCAGTGGGTGTCACCACCATGTGCAGATGGCCTCCGGGGACAGAGATGAATTTCCAACAGACTTCCCAGCTCACATGGGCTTGAGGAGGGAGCACCCACTGCCAACTCTTACTTCAATCTGTCAGAATTAGGAGACAGGACTTCCCTTTCCAGGGGACCAGATGAGGGGACTTGGTGCCCCCTTGGGCATCTCGTTCTCGCTGTCTGGTACACTCTCCCTGCAATCTCCACGTGGTCCCTGCGCCCTGCCCTCAGAAGGGAGATTAAACGCCACCTCACCCAGGAGGCCCTCCTTGATGCCCCAGGCCCTGGGCAAGAGCACTCATGTCTGTCTCCACAGGGCTCCTCCCAGCTGACTCCTTCCCCTCACAGTGGCTTTCACGCTGGGGTGGCTCTGTCTGTGTACTTGACCAGGAGCCCCATGAGGGCGAGGCCCAAGACCATCGGCTTCACTGGGGGGCCCCCAGCACTGGCTCGGAGCCAGGCACAGAGGATGCACTCAACAAACACTTGCCAAATGAATAAATGATTAAATTAGGAAATGAACGAATGAATGAAAAGACCGAACAACAGATGCTGCAGGTCTGGTGCATAGCATCTCTCCTGGAGGGAAATGGGGGACTCGGGGAGAAAGACCACAGGCCACTCCTGAACCACCAGGGCAGGCCACGCTCTCTGCTACCCATGGCACAAGCCAGGTGACAAGTCCAGTCCATGGAGCGTGATCTCAAATGCCATCCATCCTGAAATGTCAGCCCAGAGATTGTGATAACATCTGAGTCCTTTCACTCGCAAAAGGGTCAGGAGACCGGAGGGCTGCTGAAGGCAATGACCACATCTCGTTCATTTGAGTGCCCCACAGAGGAGGCCCTCTGGGCAGGTCGACAACCAGGACACTGCCATTCCATGTCCCAGGCTCACTGCACCTCGAGCCTCGGCTGACACCTCCCTCCCCAACCCCAAGATCCTATCACCCCAAGATCTGAGTCCTTGTACACAGTCAGGAATGAAGGGGACAGCTTGAGCAGAACAGAATGCCCCTTCTTGATGGCATGCACCCCATGGAGTGTACCCCATGCACCCCTGCACCTAGAATAGTGCTCACACAGCAGGCCGGGAGCATGGGTGGAATGGAGGTCTCCCCCAGTGCACCAGCAGGGCTGGGCACCCACCCCAGACAACGGCCCGCCCCACCTGTACCAACTAGGCCTGTGCCCTCCCCCATGGGCTCGTCCACTCCCGGGAATCACACCTGCACCCCAGCCCAGACATCTCTTGGCTTGGTAAGCCCATATCCCTCTCTGAGTCACAGCTTCCTATGTGACAACCAAGGAGGCTGGCCAGGTTGGCCACTACCCTCAGCTACTGTCTCTCCTCCTGCCTCCTGATTTATGTATGCCTCTGTGGCCCACCTGACAGGGAAGGGACCTCTCAGCCAAGCCCTGATCCTGAACCATCACCAATCACAAAGAACAGCGAGAGTTGAACTTCACTGATGCCGAACACCGAGGGAGACATTAAAAATTAATGTTTCTCTTCTCACAAGGGAGGAGGTGCCATTAGCGTGCTGGTCCAGGGCCATCAGCATCCCTGGACGGTCGATCCATCCCTCCCTGGACAGGCTGTACCTTGTCATCACAATCATGACACCGATGTGTCCCCCACCCTCACCTCAGGTGGACCGGAGGTATTTCCTAAGGAGAGGCTTTCGGAAGCTGTGAGGCAGTCTTAAACTCCAGGAGCTTGGTGTGGAGGTGCGATTGGAACAAGCAGCAAATGGCATTTAGAAGCCACCAAGGTCAACCGCCCTGCACTAGTGTTACTCCTTGGGGTCCCAGAGGAGTCTCATTTTGGGGACTCCGAGTGACATGCAAAAGATTCTTGCTGCCAAAGGTAAACTGTGTCTGATTCCAAAAGAACAGGAGGCCTGTGAGCTCCAAGGTGGTACCTCCTTGGTCACACATCTGTGATGTGGGGCAGTGATAAGGTTGGTGGGAGGACTGGGAGCAGTAATTAATGAAGGATGCTTGAAGCAGGGCCTGGCGCAGGGCGAGCTCTGTGGCAAGGTTGCTGCCGCTGCCTTTCCTTCTTCTATAACTACAGTGACTGTCAGCACGTCCACACTGCCTGGCCTTTACTGTGTCTACCAGCACTCGGTCCTGGGCAGTCACCATCGGCAAGCCCGCCATGGCAGTCAGACGCTCCCAAGGCCTGTGTGGCAGTCAAAGGGTTAACAGCCTTCCCTTTATTATTTTTCAAAAAGTGCTTGCGGTTAATGAGGGAAAATTCAAACCACCCCCCCCCTCATTTGAAATCTGGACAAAAGGCATGTGAAACAGGTAATTCACCGCAGAAATGGAATTTGGCTAATGACCACAAAAATGTCACTCCGCACTAGAAAGCAAAAAGACGCCAAACAATAGCAAGGTTCCATTTGAAAGTAATTGTATTAAAGGTTGTTCCCAGGCCTTGGGAGGACCGGAGACTTCCTCCGTAGCATCAGGGCGCTGCCACGGCGGAGCATGGAGGAAGGCGAGGTGGCCTTGCTCCAACCACAGCATCCCTTCCCAAGTCAGAAACCCAGAGCCATGACGCAGGGTCGTGGGGTCCTAAACACCACTGACTGTCACTTTGAGGAAGCCAGCCGAGGAAGGCAAGCCTTCTAGAAAGCGCTTGCACAAGGAAAGTCCCTGGTGTTAGAAGACCAAGCTCGGACTTTCTGCTTTACCCAGAGGGACCTACTAGAAAGCATCCAGGTCCTGCCAAGGAAGCCAGTCTGCATGGCAGCAGCCTGTGTACGGTGGGATACAGCTGGACCCCACCAATCAGCTCTGCCCACTGGGGGATGATGCCCAAGCCTGATGCCAGCCTGTTTCTGCCCGCTCTCTCCTGCACCCATGGGCTGTCTCCATTTAAGTACAACAGTCAAAGATCAAATGGCACTGTTTTCTCTGTGGCACAAATAAGAGTTCACGTGAAAGACTTCCACCGAATGGCCATTCCATCCCCTATCCAGTCTCACTTCCCACCACCCTCCTTCACCTTCTCCTCAGCTGCTTGGAGAGCACTTCTCCACCCCATGAATGAGATCCGTGCCTCCCTTGCACAGAGAACAGTAGGGTGGTAAACCTGGAGAAACCTCGGAGATCATCTAGTTCCTAATCACTTGGGCTGATGTGCCCATTTTATAGATAGGTAAACTGAGGCCAGAAGCTAAGGTGATTGATGACCCACCTACAGTTACAGATCAAATGAGTAGATATGTGTCTGTATCTTACTTCTCAGGGTTACTTCCAAAGCACTCAAGACATTTAGTAGGTGCTAAGTAAATGCTGGCTGGCTGGCTGGCTGGGTGGATGAAAGAAATAAGGCAGAAATAAATAGATGCACAGTCTAACCAACAAATTCTGGAATGTCCTTGCCTCTACCCACTCATTGGTGAATGAGGGCCAGCAGTTGCAAAAAGACTTCAGTCATATACCTTCCTCCACCAGACCCCAAGCTCACCGACCTCTTTTTTCATAATTCCATCTCCAACTGATAACACAAAAATTAGACTCTTGATTATATCATGTCCTGTGTGTATTGACCAACCTTGAGGTCCTTACAGTCAGGAAGCCTGTTAGCCTGGAGCCTGCCAGCCTTCTGCAGCGCCTGGAGCACGGCGTGAAGCTCATGAACCAACCAGCTGCTGCTGCCTGAGTCTCAGCCACCCTCAGGAATCTGAGATCCTCCCAGGAAGCACCTGCAGGGTGGTCAGAGGCTGCAGCCAGCGCACCCAGGACTGAAGAAGTTCAGGATCCCCCCAAGTCTCTCCTGAGAAAGCAGGCAAGAAGAGCGAAGTTGGTGTGGGGGGGCCAAAGATATCCCCCATTTAGAAACACACTTCAAGAGGCAGGAGAGAATGTTGCCATTCCCTCGTTCATGTGTTTGATTTGCATCAAATTACATCAGGTTGATGTGATGTAACGTGACATCCCCCATGAAATGCATAAATCAAGGCACCCCATAAATTTAAAGGAACAGAGCTCTTTTTCAGAAGTGGCTAATTACTCATAAACAGCAGATATTTTATTGCTGTTAAAGTCAGTAGCAGGTTTTTAATAGCCGGAGCGTTTTGTAACTCAAGCTTTTCATAACACGGGCCTGGGGAAGCCAAGCATTACCTGTTTGTAGCTCCCTCGTGTGTGACAAACATCCTGCAGAGGAAGACCACTTCTGGGGGGGCTCCCACAGCCACGCCCCGTGGGGGTATGTGAGCAGCTCTGCTGGGAGGGGAGCCTGGCACTGAAGCCAACCCTCTGTCTGGGAAGGGGCTTCTCGTAAGCCTCACCCCTACACTCGAGACTTTTATGGGGATCTGGGACTTCCCGCACACTCATGGGGATGGTTTCCTGTCTGTACCACTGGGGAGCAGAGTTAACCAGGTGCAGACCACCACCAACTGCAGGCACTTGGACAGACATCCAACTCCCTCCACCCACACCCACTACAGACCCTGCATGGGAGAAGCCCTCTCTTCCCCCTCAGTCCTGGGGTTTGGGTGGAATGTAGCCAACCCTCAGACCCTGGTTGTGGGAGTCATTTGAACAAATAAGAATATCCCAGTCCTTGGCCTTGGCGATAGGTTCAAAACTCAGCAGGTGACCTAATTCAAGCTAATCAGACTGAGGGCTAGGGCTTGTTAGTGAGCCACAGAGGCTTCACTCTCCGGTGAGGTCCGGAGCTTCGGCAGCTGTTTTGCTACCAAGAGTCTGAAGCTGCTGGAGGTGGGGATGCAGCACCCTGGGATAAGACCAGTGCCAGGGAGGCAGAGGAGAGAAGTCACATGCTAAATAATATAATCTGAGCTCCTGGATCAAATGACACCTGAAGTTGAACCATTTACATACTTTGCAGTTACACCTCGTGGTACTTTAAGCTAGTTTCGGTTGGATTTCCTGTTACTTGAAACCAAAAGCATCTTGGCTGATAAAAGACCTCATCCTCCCTTCCAGAACCCCTTGTGCCTCTCGCCTCTACTCTGCTTATCCAGCCTCTTCCTGCCCAGGATCATGACAATTCATTCCCACCTTTGCCCTCTCCCAGTGAGTTTGTTCAGATCTAGACCAGCCACACCCAGAAAGCTCCACACACCCTGAGGTCCTGAGGCACACACTGGCTTGGGCTCTCCAGGAAGTGTCTGGTATGAAGGGGAGAGGAAAACCGAGCCTTCTGTGTGCCCTGGACACAGAGAAGCCTCCACAACAGGCTCCCAGGATGTGTCTCTCACCCTGCCCAGCTGTCTCCTTGCCATTTGCCAAAGGATCCGGAATCCCACCATTGCGTCTTTCCCATTAGGGCTTTTCTTGTTTGCTTCAAAAGGAAGAGTGATTTTATCTGTTTAGTCATGGAAGTCCAGAAGACTTCACGAGGCCTGTGTGGCTTTACCAGGCCGTCCCTGAGCAGAGAGTCTCTGCACACGCTGTTCCTTCTGCGTCAGTCCTCCCCTCCCCATCTGCACCGTGGGTAACTTCTTCTGCAACTCCACAGCCAAATGTTACTTCCCCAGGGGTGCCCCCCAACTTCCCTTGACCCCACAGATGCCCTATAACAGGGCAGAACTCTGAGTGCTCAGCCAAGTGTATCACCCATGCTTAACAGCAATGTCTACTGGCTGATGAAGGAGAGTGAAGCCCTGGAGTGTTCAGTGTCTCGTGGTTTACAAAGCACCTCCTCACTCATCATACCCTATGTTCTCTCTGCCCACCCCACACTGTAAGGACTCCTGGTCTCCTCTTCACTGTACAGAGAGCTGCAGAGGGACCAGGCTGCTACCCAGAGCTCCTGCTCCCGAGCGCAGGCCCCTCTGCAGACCACCATGTGCAAGTCAGGGATGCAAAGGCATCCGGACACGTGGGGACTGACGCGGGGCACCCTGGGGCAGACAGAGAACCAAAGGGAGAATGAAAATGAGCTGCAGCCAGGCCTCGTCTCCAGCCATGCCTGCAGCCTGGAGACAATGTCCCTGGGCTGGCATTCGCTAAGCCTCCGGGTGGCCACCAGGAGCAATCCTTTCCCACCCCCCCAGCATGTACTCAAGCAAGCAGGGAGGCAGCGCAGGCCCTTGGCAAAGCATATGGGACTGGGTGGAGAATGTGTTGCCCAGGCCCTGGGAAACTTGCCCTGTGTCTGTCTTCCAGAGGCCACACTCAGCCGGCTGGCAGGGAGTCTGACACCACCGGTGCTGGCCTCCCTTGGAATCCCAGTCATGTTGCTGCTTGTCTGCCCGCCCCCCCGCCCCACCTCCCCGCTGCCCTTTGTGGCGACCACTTCCCTGGCCCGCGCCCTGCCACAGCTGCTGCGGCTGCCAGCCTGGCTCCTGCTGGAGCCCCAGGGAGGGAGCCCTGCCCCTGCGTGCCCTTTGCACAGGCTGGGCAGGCCCTCGGTGGCTGGGGACAGATTGAGCAGGCTCTGCAGCGCCTGTCATCTCACTCCAAGAAACCCAGCTGGCCAGGGACCCGCGTGTGCCACCTCTGATCTACAAAACTGCTTGTTCACCCCCAGCATCCCTGGACTCCACAAGCCCCAGTGCCCAGCAGTGAGAGAGAAAGAGATTTACGGATCTGCTTGTTCGCTCATTCATTTATTTCACCAGGTACAGAATAGCCAGTGGTTCAATTTCTGCCTCCCCCATCAGCCATAAACTCTGCAAGCGTCGTAACGACGTCTCCCACTGTTTCTGCTTATACCCCTGTGCCCACCTGAGTGCTGAGGGCACCCAGCGGAGTTTCGTTGATTCAATTGTTTATTGTGAAATATACAGAATGCTCTTAATAAATATGTACTGAGTGGATGGCGAGACAAAAGCATGGATGGATGGATGAAGGATGGAGTGATGGATGGATGTTTGGGTGGATGGATGGATGGATGGATGGAAGGAAGGATGGATGAGACGGATGGAAGGATGGTTGGATAGATATGTGGATGGGTAGATGGATGGATGGATGGAGTGAATGAGCATCTTTTAAGTGCTAGGTACTATGAGGACTCTGGCGATGATCCTGGACAAGCATCCTATAGAAGAGACCAGAGTCTTGGCCTGATACCCAGACTGACAGCAGGAAGACTATAGTAAGTACCCCAAGGGATATAGCCGTGCAAGGAGGAGTCAGAATTCAGAGGAAGGTGAGGGGGAAAAAATCAGAATCCATCGTATATTGCTAGACATCTAGAAAATTTCTCTGGCAACAGGGCCCCCAGGTTTGCCAAACATCCTTAGTCCTTTCTAGGAAAACTCATAGTCCTAATGAGGAGAGAGGCTGCTCTATCTGGGGGATCCTTCTGGTGCACTTTCCTGAGTTTTAAATCCATTTTTAAACCTCTAGGGTCAATGTGTCCTGTCTTCAGGGGTTTTTCTGCAGAGCTCTGCTTCTTAAAACCCTAAACTCTCCAGTACCTCAGAGTCCCCTCACCTGTTTCAGAAAATGAATGAAACGAAAATAGTTTAAAAGGGTTTATAACCATGTCCCCATTGCAGGCCTCGCACATCCTTTTCCGGTACTTTTTTGCCACAGAGCTGCGCTGCAATAAACCACCTTCTTGTTTTTGCCATGTTTTTGTACCCCTGCTAATATTTTTTTAATTAATTCACTATTTTTTACTTTAACGCATTTAAAAGGAAACTATATCATTACCCTAAATGGAAATTTGTATCACTTGCTCTAAATTAAAGGTAATTATAAAAATAAATAAAATGAGCACAATGTTATTAAATTCTGGCTAAACACTGCTGCCTGCAGCAAGCTCTGGCCTGGGGCTTGCTCTCTCTTACAGAGAGAGCTGACAGATGTAGAGGGTGTCGGAGCCGGAGAGGGGACTCCCTCTGGAGACCTGGGGAGAGTTGAGGGGTGGGTCCCTCACCCTCTGACCCTAGTTAGTTGATGTGGGGGTCCCTGCATCTCCTGAAGTTGCCATGGACACCCCAAGGGCTGGCTGCTCCCCGGTCGGTGCAGCTCCTCCTTTAGCCAGTGAGGACCCCTGTAAGAAGTTCCGAATAAGTGGGAATAAATTGACCTTTCCTCCCCATCAAAGAAAAAAAAACTAAATTTGAAACATACCTCTCCCTTCTCTGCCTCCTGGGCCGTCCCCTTACCTGTCTTTGACCTTTATTCCCTCCAAAGCCCACAGAATGCTGTCAGGGTCAGAGGTCTGCTCCATTTTCCCATGAGGACAGGGTGGTGGCCTCCACTGCCCTTCCCTGGGGATCTCATCTCGAGAGATCTCTGCTCTCCCTCAGGTTCACAGAGACTAGAGTCCTGTCAGCTCACAAGTGAAGGAGAGACAGTGAAACCAACCCCGAAACAAACACACATGATGGACAAGCTTTGTATGAAGCATGATCAAGGTCTCCTGGCACCCAGAACCTGGCTCGAGTGGGTTATCCACAGACTTTTCTCAGATAAAGCAGATAAAGGCTGAAAACAGCAAAGCAGTTCCAAGACTCGACCCTGAAAACCTACCCTGGTTTTTCTCTTTCAAGAGAGGAACATTTCAAATATCGGCGAAATCTTTATAAGAACAACTAAACAGATGAGGTTTAGCTTCCCAATGAACCGCACTTTTTCCTCAAAGGGTGAAAAGGAGAATTTAGGAGGATGTTTTTAGAAAAGATTTTGTTTTTCCTGCTCTTGCCTGAGCTGATGCGTCTCACGCTGGAGATTATCTGCGCGGCAGCGGGCTTGTTGTAATTAACACACAAGTAGCAGCTCCACTTCCTAGTAATATATTTTCCTAAGACTTTGATGATGCTGAGAGATTTTGAATCCCACACTGCAGACTTTGAAGAAACTGCATTGGATAGAGACACCTTCGATGAAATTGAAAATAACTCAAGTTTAATATGCCGCCCCAGGAGCCTTGTGGAAAGAACGGGTTAAAGATATTGAGTGCACGGTGGTGCAGGGTGTAGGAAAGCTGGTCCTGCGGGGCCTGCCAAGGCGTAGAGCTGTGTGATCGGGCCTTCTTCTTTGGGGAAGTTCCGGCCCCTGAGTGTCTTCTTTGGTCTCAAACATAAATGACTTCCTTAAAGGATTTAATTAATTCTTAAATGTGCACAGAGCCCATGAGCACAAACATTAACTTGTTAAAAGCATTAAGTCAGACTCCGTTCTCAGCCACTCACAAGCAGTTCCCCATGACATCTCTGGGAGTGTCACATGCAGGCTGGGTGCCCAGCACCCTTGGTGCCCAGCTCCTGCAAGCACCAGGCTGTGACTCCTCCTGGGGCCAGCATCACAGTCTGGCCTCTGCTCCAGCCTCCAAAAAGAAGCACCCGGGGAGAACTCTGTCCCTCCTCTGCTCTGCTTTCTTTCCTCTTCACTGAGCTCCCTGGGCCACTGATGGCTTCTCCGCGCCTGGCAAGGACACCAAGGAGCAGAGGGCATGTTGGGAGTCCTGCCTGGATGGGGCGAGCTGCGGCGAGCGGGCCTCACACCGAAGCCTCCCCAGATTGAGCACATTAGGAGTGTGAACACGCTACCTCTTCTCAGACCCAGCCCAACCCCCCTTCTCTGGGCTCCTGCCCTCCTCCTACCCAGAACTCACTCTGCTGATTCACTTAAATAGCCGGCTCTCCTCTGTTCACCCAAGTTTCCTTTATGTTGTCTCTCTTGGGTGCAATCTGATTCAAAACAGCAGACAGCATTTACCGCCTATAAAATAGGCAATACACACACATACACACACATGTGTATGTGTACACATATGTGTGTGTGTGTGTGTTTCATAACAGTATCTGCTACTGGGAACTGATAAGGAACATTCTTAAATATAGTATTGGAACGGATGTAAGTTGATAGTATTTTTTGGAAAGCAGTTTGGCATGGCGTATCAAAAAGTCTCAAAAATATTTATAATCTATGACTCAGTTTTCCACTCCTAGAAGAAACCCAGGATTCTGTGAGCGATGAAGACAAAACTGAGCTGAAATGCTGCCGATAGCAGCAAAAGACAGAGTTGATCTAAATGTCCAGAAGTTGGACGATGGTTCGATTAATGCTGCTACAAATACTATGCACTAAAGTTATGGTTTCAAAAATATTTCAGAGGGTAGAGAAATGCTCATGACATAATTTTAAGTGAAAGAGAAAACTATGATTACAGTTTGATTCCAGTTCTGAAAAAGCAAAGTACATATGTATATAAGAGAATGAAAGGAAATATAACAAAATGTTAACCAACTATAAACTCTGGGTAGAGGTGGGGTGGTTATGTCTTCTGATTACTATTGTGTATTTTCCAAAATAGCTCATGGGCATGCATCATGTCTCTAGTCAGAAAAATAGAAAAGGTATTTTTTAAGAGAAAGCCGAAATAAAAGAAAACCCACCTCCATTTGGCAGAGATCAAATTTCAACGCTTTTTAAAAAAATTTTGGGGTAACTGGCCATATATATCTAGTTGGATTGGAATGATATAAATGAGAGTTTACAATAATAATAAACTTTATAATGATGGAAACTTTATAATACTTTTGACTAAAATGTGATTCACAAAAGTGGTGCTTTAGTGAGGGTTGTATGAAGGAAACAGGTACCTTCTGAGTTGGTCCACAGGGACGGAAAGCCTTGCCTCCCCCACCACCCCTTCTCAGAGGAGCCACCCTCTCTACCTCCCATCTCTGCCCATCCCCAGCCACAGTCCTAGCACAAAGTGATATTCCAAAATATAACGGAAGTGAGCAAATAAAGATGCCATCTCATGAAGAAATGGACTTGAGCTTGAAGTATTTTCTCTCCTGGGATATTTAGAATTGTACTACAAACCCAGGAAGACTAAATAAATAGTTCCATTAGGTTCAACAATCGTTTACTAAGTGTCTACCATTTAGATTCAGTGGAGTGAAGAGCATTAAGTTGATTTCCTCTCTTCCATGCTCTACCCACAGCATCTCACAAACACATGACGGGGCATCACCCAGGAAAGGCTGCCTTCTCCAGACAAGAGAAGGAACTGCAGGTGAGTAGGTCGGCGACAACGCCTTCACTTTAGGAAAGGTCACTCCCCAGGATCGCTTCATAGGTGTCAGAAAGGATGGCACAACATTCAGAGATCAATTATAATAGTCCGGAGAACAAAATTCACATGATCTTTCTGATAGACGTCAAAGAGGCCTCTGACAAAACTGAGTATTCATTTCTGATTTTTACAAAGTGCTTGGTAATACAAAAATAAGGTCAGCAAAATATCCGTCTCAAAACAACCCCAAAGCACGCCTTATGGTAAAACATTAGGGGCATTTTCATCAAAATGTAAAGATGGCCTGTCACTACAATTCTTAAATATTATTATGGAAGGTCTAGCCGATGCAACTAGCAAAGCAAATCAAATAAGAACTATAAATATTGGAAATAAGAAAAAAATTATCATTACTTTCCAATAATTTGTTTGACCATCTAGAAAACGCCACTGAATATTAAAACCCTGAGAGTCAATATTTATATAAAATCAGCAGTGGATTGTATCTGGGTGGCAGACTGGGCACGTATACGCTGCCGCTGCCACTCAAGAGCCCTGGAAATGGCATACATTTTTTTTTTCATATAGGACAATTCCCTAATGGCATTAGAAAATAAGAAAGGCAGTCATCAGCGTGCCAGAAATTTTGAGGTATTCCTGGAAGATGGAAAATGAATGGGATCAGATTGACAGGAGCAGACCAAACACACTCGGGGGAAACAATCTGAAAGAAATGAATTGATCCAGAGAAACTCAGGGCTCCAAGTGAAAACACAGCAGCAGAAGAGAGCCTTGTCTCCAAAGCCAAGCACCAAGTATCACTCTGCAAAGGCATGAAGCTCCTGGTCTGAAAAGTGTCCGAGTGAAGACAGGGGCTTAAAAAGAAACAGAGAAGAGCTGAAAGTCACTTCTGATAGAGTGAAGAAGAAAACAGCAGCACAGCCCTGCTAGGATGGCTCGGACCCCAAGTCTCCCACTGCCAGAGTGAATGTCAGCTCCCTTGCCAGTGGGTGAGGGACAGGGTGAGGGACAGGGTGGGGAGGAGTGCAGGCAAGTCCCAGCCTGCCCGCCTTCCTGACTTTCGACCCCCCACTGCACATCCTTAGGAGGAGTCCCACAGTCCTGGAGCCCTCCTCACTAAGGGGCCGGCAAGCATCCTTCCCACTCTGCAGTGAGGCTGTGGTGCACCAGACCTATGGAACCTACAGATCCACTGCCAGCTGCCCACACTGAGCCACCAGTCCTCTGCTCTTAAACATAAGTGACAAAAGGCTCACTAGACAGGCGACAGAAGCTCAAAACACACAAAAAGAAGAACCAAGATGAACACAGAAGAAACAAAAGTAATTTAGAGAAGAAGAATTTAATTAAAAATTCTAACCAGTATCTTTAGAAAGAATAAAGAGAATGTTGCATAAGAGAGAAATGACTGCCTGGAAACAGAGCAACTGGAGGAGAAAAGAAAAATTAAAGGTGTTGGTAATTCAAATTTTAATTGCATATTTTTAAAAAGTCAATTGAAGATCTGAAAAGATGAATATACATGGTCCAGGCCATATTTCTAACATGGAAGATAATGCTGAAAGTAGCACCAAAAAAAAAAAAAGTGAAGGAGAAATATTAAGAGACATGTAGGTATATCCCACAGGGTCATCTAGTAGAAATTCCAGACAGAAAATAAGCCAATAAAAGGTCAAGAAATAATAATGATGATGACAATAGTAGGAAAAAAGGTGTCTGTAGACTGAAAAAAATAAAAAAAGATTAACTTTGAAAAATCCCTCCAGCACTGGGACATTTTTTTCAGGGAAAAAAAAAAAAAAGATTTACATACTGTCACATCCAAAAGAAACTTCCAGACTCCGAGAAAATGACAAAAATTGTAATTAAAAAAAGGAAAGAAAGAAAAAGAAAAAATAATAAATGAAAAGATAAAAGAAACAGCTTACCCAGTAAGGAGTGAGAATTGGTTTGTCATCAGACTTGTCATCAACATTAGATGTCACAAAATAACCAAGGAATATTATCAAAGGGCTGGAGAAAGTTATTTTGAACCTAGACTTCTATACACAGCATCAAGTGTAAGATAAAATTAACACATTTTCAGACATGAAAGGACTCCTACATCTCTGAAGGAATTAAAATCAGAGAAACAAAATTTTAAAACAAGGACGAACAAAATGTTAGTCAAATTTTATATTTAAGTCTAAATAAGGCATAGTGCATAATGTTTTTCAAAAAAAAATCTGCAATTAAAATCACAGATCATTTTTAACATGGAAATGAAGGGGAAAAGGGATGGGACTGGGATCAGATAACAAACCAAATGAAAAGATAAAGCATGCTAAACTTCTTATTTTATTGAAGGGAGGATATATTTGCTGAATGTATGCGTATACGCACACACACATACACACACACATGCAAGTTTTAATGTACTCGTTAGAAATCATGTTACCACTGTATGACTAGATCCCAGGTATACAATTTCTAAATTAGAAAAGAAAAGAAAATTTAATCCATACAATAAAAGGGAGAAAGGAATTAAAAAAAAACTTGATATAACATGGTAACAACAACATAAAATAAGATAGTAAGAATAAAACCACACACGTCAGTAAACTTAATAAATGTTAATGGATTAAAAACATGCATGAGAGAGGATATCAGATATTGGATTAGGTTAAATGTATGTCGACAGTTCCCCAGTTTTATGCTCTTCATGTGAGAACCAGCTTATACATGAAGGTTGAAAATATAGGCATGAAAAAAACCACATATGAAACAGTGTTAACAAAATAAAAATAGGCATGGCAATATTAGTATCAAAAATATATAATTTAAAGCAAAAATATTAAATAGGTTAAGGGGGATTTTTATGTCAAAAAGAGGTACAATCTATTAAAAATCTTCAAGGAATAGTCACAGTTACAAGCTTCTGTGCACTTAACAGAAAATACATAATGCAAAAACTGGGATACAACTCTAGTAAATCCATCAAGGGAATTGTTACCACATCTTCCTCAAATATTCATGTGAAAAGTAGATTTTTTAAAATAAATTTTAACATACAGAGTATAGTGACAGAACTCTATACCCAAAGGAAAGTATGAAATCTTTACAAACACCTATGCAACATTTCACAGATGTTACATATATTAGACCACATACACTTCAATCAGGTTCTGAAAGGGAGAATCCATATTAAACAGATTAATTAAAAGTAAAAACAAAGTGATATCAAAAAAAAAAATTAGGGTGTGGCCAAAGCAGTATTCAAAGGAAATTTTATAAACTTAAATGTAATGAATAGAAAGTGAAAAGAATTGAAAAAAATCCACTAAGCCTCCAATTCAAGAAGCTAGGGGAAAAAATAAAAATAAACCCAAAGAAAATAGAAGGAAGGGATTAATAAAAATGACAGCAGAAACTAATTAAATAGGGCACCGTCCTTCCCCTGCCTTCTGGAAAAAATAAGACTCACTAAAAGTGGGTTCTTTGAAAGGACCAAGAAAACAAACCTGACAATGTGGATAGGAATAAAGAGAGTATATATAAATAAACATCAGGATTTAGAAAGAGGAAATAAATTCAGATTCAAAGGAGACTTAAAAATTATAATAGAATACAGGACTTCATATCTTTACTTTGAAAATCTGTATTAAAATGAATGATTGTCTATAAAAATGATCATATATATATGGCTCAATGAGAAGCTAAATACCTGAATAAAACAACCACCATGGCAGAAATGTAAAAGAAAATAAACAGTTAAATTAAAAAAAGAAGAAAGAAAAGACCTAGTTTTATGCTCATAGTTTACTAGCTCTTCAAAGGAACAGATTATCGTTATGTTTATAAACTGTCCCAGAGCGCAGGAACACAGTGAACTCCCCATTTCATTCTCTGAGACTAGGATAGTGCTACTAGGTATAGCAGAGAAGCAAAAGAGGAAAAGTAGAAGGGTGAACAAGGAGAGAAGAAAGAGGAGGAAGAGGAAGAAAGAAGAAAAGGAGAAGGAGAAAGCCCCAAGACTTACTGGGCACTCAAGCAATATGAGGAGGAGGAGGAGAAAAAGGAGGAGGAGGAGCAAAAGGAGCAGGAGGGAGAGGAAGGGGGAGTAAGGGGAGGAGGAGAAAGGGGAGGTGGGAGGAGGAATAAGAACCACTACTAATACAATTACTACTCATAGAAGCTATAGGACAATCTTGTTTATAAACATCAGTGTAAATACCTTAAACTATCAGTGAAATGAACCTTGTAGTATATTAAGATAAAAATTCATCAAAGAACAACCAGAGTTTGCTCCAATAATTCAAGAATCACTCAACAATAGGAAACCTATCAATTCACCGTAATAAAATCTTACAGGAAAATAACCATATTATATCAACAATGTCCCAAAACACTTGTTAAAACTTAACTAACATCCCTTCCTAATTGATAAAAAGGTAAGTGGCCTACATCACACATTATGTTTGATGGCAAAATATTGGAAGCATTTCTGTTAAAGCTAGCAACAAGACACTCTGTCC
This sequence comes from Vicugna pacos, assembly GCF_048564905.1. Taxonomy (NCBI): domain Eukaryota; kingdom Metazoa; phylum Chordata; class Mammalia; order Artiodactyla; family Camelidae; genus Vicugna; species Vicugna pacos. Next base: position 19,380,411 of record NC_132995.1, read on the forward strand.
TGGAAGTCTTAGCCAATGCAAACAATGTGATTTTTAAAAAGAAAAAGAAAATATGAGATACAGTTATTGACCAGGACAGATAAAACTGTCACTATTCACAGCTGAAAATGGTTACATGTAAAAAAAAAAAAAATCAAACTAATAAAGTATAAAACTGTTGGTCCTAATAAATGTGCAATTGGAGGTCAAAGATAAGATCAATACATGGGAAATTATTGTTTTCTTATACACTAGAAACCAATTATAAATTGTCAGAGGAAAATTTTAAACACTTAGAAATAAATAAAATAAGAAATGGACAAGACCTATATGAAGTCAAACAAAACTTTATGGAAGGGCATAAAATAAGATCTGAATAAATGAAGAGATATACCATGTTCATGGATGGAATGATGATAATGTAAATATGTAAACTGTACTAAATTGATCTATAAATCCAAACCAAATTGCTAATAGAACCATCTATCAAACTTAGCAAGTGAAATCTAAAATTCATCTTAAAAAAATGTGACAACTGTCAAGTAAATGTTAAGGAATGAGAACAAGGAGAGGGCATGCAAACTCTCAAATCAAAATACAGTAAAACTACAGTAATTGAAATAATATAGTGGCATACAGGAGTAGATAAGTAAGTCAAGAGACCAGATAGAGAGAACCCCAAAAGAGACACAGGACTTAGGTAAAGGTAATGACATATGTAGTGAAAGAATAGTCTGAGTTAAATGTCCTGGGATAATGGGCTGTCATTTAGACAAATACTTCACATGAAAATATGTTTAAATCTAAGGAGTCATTGATAAAAATATAGGAGAATTTTAGTTAATAATCTTTGTAAAGAGAAATCCAATGCCATGAATCCAAAGACAACATAAATTTTTATATCATTAAGGTAAAGAACAAACAGTACAATAAAACATACGAAAATATAAAGAGGACATCGATAAAGGAAGTCGTATAAGTGGAAAGCATATCTTTATGGAAAGGATAAGGGAAATTTACATAAAATTACAATATTTTGGGTCCATCATGTTGCCAAAAACTAGAGCTTTATTTCCCCCCCGTCAGCAAGGGTGTGAGAGATTGAGCATTCACACTCACCATCTGCAGAAAAGTAAACTGGGTGCCCCTTTTCAGAAAGCAATTCAACAATATCTATGAAAATATAACTTAGTGCCACTTGTAGGTATCTTTAATACAGAAACACTCACACATGTATGTTCCAGAATGTTCTCCACAGCATTTTTCTAATTGGAGAAAGAATATGAACAAGAACTCCTATATATTTGGTATATATCTATGTACAGACAGACAGATACATCAAATCCACTCATAATCATCACCTCTGGGAAATGGCGTAGAATTGGAGTGGAGGTGAGAAATTTAACTAAGACTTTCACTTTTCACTCTATATTTCTCTAATGTAATTCTTAAAACTTGTTCTATTTGTATAAAGACAAAATAAAATAAAAAATTTCCCTGATATAGTCTATATATCACTTGGAAAAGTATAACTTAAAAATCTCCTTCATAATAGCAAATTATGAATATGTATATATGTGTATAACGCATAGATTTAAATTTTGCCCTAATAATGTACAACAAAATAAATACCTGATGGGCTAAAGATTCGTATTTAAAAATAAGGCCATAAACACAAAAGAAGGCAAATTCAGGTATTTATTAGTATATTAATAGAATAATGGGGTAGGAAATTATTTTCAAAGCATGACACCAAAGACAGCAAAGGAATAGATTAAAAGATCTGATCACTTAAATACCTTCATCTCATTAAAAAACACCATGGACAAAATTAAAAGGGGCGTGAAAAACTTGGAAGAAACAATTACAAGGTATGTAAAAGACAAAGGGTTAATATGGCTGATGTATGAAGGGGTCACACAATTTAAAAGGAAAATGCAAATACCCAGAAGGAAACCACACAGAGGGTATATATAAGCAGGTAATTCACCAATTATAGACATTTCATTAAACATCTATCTATAAAGATACAGATATAAAGATACAGATAAGTAACTACATAAAATATAGGGATACATATATATTGAGCTCAAAAAATGAAAAGTAAAATGAGACACTTTCCATGTGCTAAATAATACTCAGCATTGGTAGAACATAAGGAAAGAAGCACTGTTACAATCTGTGTGTGTTTGGAGGGTGGGTAATAATTTGCCATAACATGACCAAAGGGCAGGACAATTTGGCAACAGGTATTAATATCTTTAAATGTGTGTTCCCTTCCACCCAGCAATTCCGTACCTAGCGATTAAACCTAAGGAAATAATCAAGAATGTGTACAAAGATTCAGCTGAAATCATGTTCATCAAAGTCTCGTTCATGAAAGTGCAACGAGTTTGCCCCTCTTCCTAGCCTGCTACCAAGAGAAAAGGGTGTGCAGATCAGGAATCTGGAACGAGAGAATTAGACAAGATGCCTGCCAAGGATGACTACGTTAGAAAAGAGAGCTCAGCAAGGTTGGGAGGTCTTGGGTTACCCGTTCAGCAGAGCAGGGTATGAAAGTTACGCTTCCAATAGGTAACTGGAACTTGATAGGTAGACCTGTTGCAGGCTGTGAAAAGGAAATAAACTCTCCGTTCAAAACCTCCAACTGTCATATTATTCACTCATTCAACAAATACTTATTGCAGGTCTGCTCTATGCCAGACACCATTCTAGATATCAGAGATGGATGGACAGAGAGAAAAATATTGATGGACAGATGGGTAGATAGATGGATGGATAATTAACAAATAACAAAGAAAACAAAAGCAGACTGCAACTCAGATGTGAGGGCACCTTGTGTCCTTCCTCCTCTTCCTCTCAGCCTCCATCTCCTTCTAGATCATTTAGGAAGCACAGGTTTTTTCAGAGGTTATCACCAACAAACTGTGGCAGGCCCTGGTTTAAATGAGCGCATTCACTACAAAAACCTGGTTCGTTGGAGACAGTCATGCAGTCATTCAGCAGGCATTGCCCAAGGGGCACTGTGTCAGATGCTGAACTGGCACATGGCCCAGTCCTTAAACAGAAAACTGGCAGCACAGTTCCTCCATGTGGAAACAGACCTAGGAAATGACCTCAGTCACCACTAGATAATCCAAGGTTCCTCAGTGCTCATAGTTAAATATATGATAGGAATATCTCAGGTATTTATAGCCTTACAAATCATCCTTCCCCAAGAGCAGACCTCTCCTACATCATTCTGCTGTCTCCCAGACTGGAGCAAAAGGGTGTGGATTTCATAGAAGACACCTTCAAGAGGCCATCCTCCCCTCCAGAAGCCCAACGCCAGTTATAACCTGTGCCCTGGGCATCTGCTCTCTGGTCCTTTCCTGCCTCCCACCCTCAATCTGTTTGGGTGTTTCTCTCCCAGCACCTATCAGCGGTTGACCAGTTGTCCACTTTCCTCCATGCCCCCTCTGAGATTATAAATTCATATGCTAGATGTGTTTGTTCCCCTCCCACATGCCCTGCACATCACATATATTTCTCATGTAGCAAATGGTCGATAACTCCTGTCTCTCTGGCAGGGGTTCTCCAGGTATCTGATTGAAGTGTGCCTCATGGCAGGCATCCACACATCCTCCCACAAGTAGGGCCAACTTCCAGCAGGCAGGAAGCACAGGTGGAAGGCGCTCTGGGTGCACCTTCTGGTGATGCACCTTCTGGAAAATCTGCCTTCCAGACTAGAACACCACACCCACACCCAAGAGCAGACACCAAGAGGAAGGCCAGAGAGAGCGAAGCACAGCCTTGAATGGTTCAGTGCCTTTCAGGAAGCTTTCGAGAAGCCACTGGTCTGCAGGCCCCTCAGCCCATCCAGCCTGAGACAGGACATGGTTCCCTAAAGTTCCCTTCAGACTACAACCTTAGGAGTTGACACACTCGAAAGACTTCAGAGCTCAGGGAGCAGCAGCGAGGATGGCAGTTAACAGGGACGGCATGAAGGGTAACTAACAACACCTCCTTCATGTGCACTTAATACTGTTCTAAGTGCCTTCCCTTAATTCTCATAGCTCAATAAGATAATTTTGCTATCATCATATCCATTTTATAAATGAGGGGACTGAGGCACGGAGAGCTTAAGTAACTTGCCCAAAGTCATGTATCTGGTAACTGGCATTGCTGGAATCGTTTCCGTGCGCCGTGAATCTACCTGCTAAGCCACCACTACAGGTGGCCCTGCAGGGACCAGAGCGGAGGAAACCAGTGGCTCCCTCCAGCCTGCCACCAGTCAGGAGTCTACACCCGGGCCTGTCTCCACACTGGAAACCCCTGGTGGGCAAGACGGCCTCCCCCACGCCCAGACCCAGGTAAGCTGGCCCTCCTCAAGGCAACGCTGGCCTGAAGGTCATTCCATGGGCCTTTTGTTTTGTTTTGTTTTGCAGGACTAGCAGCAAGGAATGTAAGAAAGAACAAACAGTACATCATGGTAAGGAGATTTTAGATGAACAGCAGAAAAAAAAAAAAAAAAAAAAAAAGAAGGAAGCCTGGGCCAGTGGATGGAAAGGCTGAAAGGATTAAGTTGCCTGAATTCACCCTTAAATTCCCATGAGTTCTTCAGCCAAGTGGAGATTCCATTTACGTTAAACAGCAGATGTTCACTGAGAGCCTACTATGTGACCATCCTGTCCCCGGAGGCACCAGCAGGCTCCCATCAAGGCCGAGTGCAGACCCGTGCCGTCAGGAGAGCGCGGCGAGCCAGGGACAATCAGAGAGCAGCTGGACCCAGAAACAGCAGGCTCTGGCCATGAGCAGTGCAGCCAAGTTCAGAGGCAGACGAGGCTGCAGGAGGCAGCAAGTGGTCTTCTCCCCGGGGCTGCAACTTTGCACCAGGCGTTCATTTCCTGAACTTCAATTAAGTGGACAATAACTCACTCGAATTTACACGTGCTATCCCTGGACCAGCCTAAGACTTTGTTTTTCAGCAGCAAGAAGAAGGAAGCCAGCCTGCTCTGCAAGGTCTCCTTCCCGGACCTGACGGGAGAGGGTCCTGACTACCCAAATGCCAAACTGTGAGAGTTTCCTCTCTGCTTAAGAAACCGGAAAAAGAGAGAAACACATTCTTGCTCAGCCTTTGACCTTTGGCTGTCACTTTCCTTCTTTCAGCATTTTTGGGGAAAGAGTTTGTATTTTCAAAGAGCTGCCTTGTCTTTGCACATTTTCATGAAATGACGTAAGAGGCAACTTCTAAAAAATATCGTAATGCCGGAAAATGCAGACCCTCTTGAATGAGCCCGGCTGTTTGTCTATAATCACTCCAACGTCTGCAGTGCCCAGACCGCACATGCTTCAGAGGCTGGGACTAACAATATGTTCTTGATGCCATTTTAAGCAACTGCCAGCGAGCATCTCCCCGGGCCGCCCGTCAGCGGAGGTGCGCGCCTGCCTCGCCTCCCTTCCACCCTTTCTGTACTGAGCACCCACATTGCTGCCAGCAGTCCTGCCAGAGGCCAGGGGAGGCAACATCAAATGTAAACATTTATTCCTTGACTGCACGGAGTCCACTGTGTCAGGCTTCAGTTTGGGCCTCACAATAAAGCCTTTGTCTCTGCAAACGGCAGAGGGGTGAGGGTTCCCTCCAACCCAGGCTGCAGGAGGGCAGGTCGGCTTCAATCAAATTTTAAAACATTAAAAAGCAAAAAACATTTTTTTATTGACGAATAGTCAGTTTACAATGCTGTGTTAATTTCTGGTGTACAGCATCGTGGTTCATTTATGCATATATATATTCCTTTTCATCTAATTTTTCATTATAGGCTATTACAAGGTATTGAATAGAGTTCCCCGTGCTAGACAGTAGGACCTCGCTGTTTATCTATTTTATACATAGTAGTTAGTATCTGCAAATCTCAAACTCCCAATTTATCCTTTCGCCCACCCCCTGCTCTCCCCTCCACCGTAACCATAAGTTTGTTTACTATGTCTGTGAGTCTGTCTCTGTTTTGTAAATGAGTTCATTTCCGTCATTTAAAAATTCCTTTTTAATTTTCAAAAATTAACAATAACACACACATTTCTGCAGTAAGCAATCAAGCCGGTGAAGTGATGTGGGTTGGTACGCTTTTGGAAAAGGCAGTGTGAGAACCACATCTTCATACTGACATCTACAGTAGTTTGCATGCGTTTGTAACAACAGTAGCCTGTTGACGGTTCTTCGTAAGAAGGGGAAAAGAGAAGGTGGCTGAGAGTCAGAACAGGTTGTTTCAAATGATCAGAGTCCCCCCCTCCACACTTTAAGGATGTGCACTGCTTCCTCCTTAAAAGAGTAAAACGAAATACTCTTCTAGCCATTCTGAGACTGCCTTAGAAGTATTATGCTGTTACAGATTTCAAAAGGTTAGCTTCAATGAACCTGACATCAGTATAACCCAAAATAACCCATTCAAGAGAAAAGTAAGAAATAATTGCTGTTTTCTCTTTTTTTTCCCCTCCGCTATATTGCTATAATGATTTTGCATAACAGATTGAACAAAGTGCTGTTGTGACAGGTGGTAGAATTCAGCTAGTAAGCACCGAGACAGGGTTCAATTTAGTTTGTGAATCCTTTAATTGTTGTGCAGCTAATTAAAGAAGGTTCTTTACACTCGCAAGTGTTTACCGTTGCTAGTATGCATACATGAAAAATTAAATTGTGCCTTCAAGGGCTGAGAACTATAGAAAAATCATAGCTGAGGCTGCAACATGCTTACCAGCTCAAAATAGCTGCTTTTCACAATTGGAATTTGTAAAACTTTTTGCTAAGCAAATATAGAGCTAATTAGAAGTGTTCGTTGGACCAATTAACATTTAAATAAATAAGCCATATTGCACATTTCACAGTCTTTATTTAATGATGCTTCTAACTCTTTGGAAAGATTCTCTTAAGTACAAATAAGTTGTCATAAAAATGAAAGATAAAAATAACCCCATAACAGTATATGCTATTTTTTTTCCTTTTGCCTTGAAGTCCTTTGCTAAAACTCGGTACCTATTATTGAAGATGAAAAGGGAAAAAAAACAACACACCTGCCACCCACAAACTAGATCTTCCTCTCGTCTTCTCTAGTTACCTTTCCCCCTTCTTCGAATAGCAACGGGAAAACATATTTTATTACTATTTAAATTGTTATGATAATTCTGTTTGCCTACGGTTTTTGCCCCACGATGGAAAAATCCGTTTTAGAAAATCCCACTTAAATCTGAGAACATGCGTAAGCAAGGAAAGGAAGGAAAAGGAGACCAGAAACAGCAGTGTGTGGGGAGTGCGGCAGAGAGAGCAGTCTGGGGAGTCCCTCCCACGTGCTCACATGCAGGGCAACCCCCCATCGGCAGGGATGGGGGGGAGCTGCGCCCAGTTCTGGGGGAGGGGGGAGGGGCACATCCTTTCCCGGTGGAGGCCTTCGGCCCTGAGAGGTGGGGAGCCGAACCTGGACCCTGATGTCCTTCTTTCTTCCTCTCAGAGACCAAGATACATAGGTCAAAGGAACATGAACAGGCAGCCCCAACATTTTCCATTTTTTTAACAAAGATGCCAAAGCAATTCAACAAAGGATAGTGTTTTCAACAAATGTTGCTGGGGCAACTGAGTATCTATAAGCCAAAAAAAAAAAAAAGAGAGAAGAAAGCTTTGACCTAACTCTCACATCTAATCTAAAAATTAACTTGAAGTTGATCACTGATTTCAGTGTAAAACATGAAACTGTAAAACTTTTACAACACAGGAAAGTCATCACCAGAACCTAGGCCTTGGCAAATGGCTCTCATGTCACCAAAACATGTCACCAAAAGTGCAATTCATAAAAAATAAAATCAGTAAGCTAGATCTCATCAAAATTAAAGAGTTTCTTCTGCAGCAGACCCCACCAAGATGAGAAGATGCGCTACAGACTGGAAGAAAATATTTCCAAACCATGGATCTGACCAAGGGCTCAAATCTAATATATATAAAGAACTTTCAAAACTCAACAGTAAAACACAAATAATGAGAAAGTGGGCAAAAGACATAACCAGGCATTTCACACACAAAAAAGGCTATAAAGATGGCAAATAAGGACATGAAAAGATATTCCAAATCACTAGCCGTTAGGGAAATACGAATGAAAACCACGATGCCAGACCACAACACACCTACCAGCACACTTAAAATTAAACATAGTGACAACACCAAATACTGCCTAGGGTGCCCAAACAGTGGATCTCGCAGACCCTGGTGGCCCAAATGTGAAATGGTCCAGCCCCTCTGGAAAACAGTTTGTTAGTTTCTTAACAACACGAAACATACACTTACCACATGACCCAGCAATTGTAGGTCTGAGGGTTTACCTGGCAGAAAACTTATTTCCACACAAAATCCTGTGCGCTGTTGTTCCCAGCAGCTTGATTTGTAATCGCTCAAAGCGGGAAACAAGCAAAATGTCCCCCACCAGAGGTGCATGTTAGGCAACCTGGGGGGACACCCATAGCACGGAGCACGACTCAGCAGGGAAAAGGGACAGACAACGAACACCGGCAGCAACGGGAAGGACCTCACGGGCAGTGAGTGTGCTGACAAGGCAGGGCCGAAGGTCACACACTGCGTGGTTCCGTTTCTGTTCACATCGTCACTGACAAAACCACAGAGATGGAATACAGGTTCGTAGTTGCCAGGGACTAGAATGGTGGCGGCTGGAGTGGATATAACTTTATACGAGGGGCAGCACGCAGGAGGTCTTTGTGGTGATGGACCACTTCTGTATCTTAACGGAGAAGGTGGTTACAGAGTCTACAGATGGGATCAAACGGCACAGACTTTGCGCACATGGTAGTGATGCCCATTTCCTGGTTTTGCCATTATGCTCCAGTTATATAGGAAATAAACAATGAGGGTAACTGAGTAAGGGCACATAGGACCTTTGCAACTTCCTGTAAGTCCATAATTATTTCAGATTTTTAAAAGTTAAAAAGAAAACTAAAGAATGAATTTGTAAACTCACGCACTCTTTTCTGTTTGTGCTTTCTAACCTCTGGACCTGGTCTAGTTTGTAAACTCTTAAACCCCTGTTGAGAGTCAGGCATCTACTCTCTCCACTAGGGGCTTCTCATGTCCACTAATTTCTGAACACAGGTTAGGTTACCCTTTTGTAAGGACGAGGGTCTTCTCAGACCCCCTTCTCCAAGTCCTAATACCTTGTAATCACGAAGAGGTCTTACTAATGACCTTGGCTTTGAGAACAAAGAAACAAAGGTCAATTAACATTTAAATAAATGAGGTAGATTAGTGAAGAATACACAGAACGCCGAAATCTAAGGGGAGGGCTGGAAATGACAGTAGAAAACAAAGAACTGAAAGCTGTTTTGTTTTGTTTTGTTTTGTTTTTACTTTTTGTTTGGGGATCCTTGTAGATCATAGGCAGTTGTAAGGCTATGATCCAGAGGGAGCCTGCAGACCCCTCCACCAGTTTCCCCCCAAAGGACGGTGACATACAGTACCACAACCAGGAAACTGACATTAATACACCCACCAACTTCAGAGTTCACCACTTTTTCATACATTCATTTGGGGGTGTGTGTATGTGTGTTTAGTTCCATGCAACTTTATTTGTGTAGTTTTGTTTGACAAAACAGACAGGAGATAAAGCTAGCTGGAGAGCCCTGAGCCAGGGACCGTTCTTCTTTCCAGCAAAACTCTCCCACTTATAGTGCAAAGCATCAGACGAGACACTGTGAGCGTGATGTGTCCGTGAACCACGAGATTTAGGAGACAAACTTGGGGACAGGAACCATCCCTCTATCACCCAAGTCCCAAACCACAGCAGTCAGCCCAGTCTCTTGAAGTAACAAGTCCTGACAATTATTAAATGCTCAGGTTTTCAACCTTAGGGCCCTGGGTGTGGAATGGCCACCCAGGACTTCTGGGTTCTGGCAACAACTGAGGAATAAGAAGCAGGCTTGCAGGAAGGCCAAGACTCCTATCTGGCTGGAGGGTCAGATTTTAAAGACTGTCCCACAGAGCAGAAGGGAGGCAGGACACATACTCCCCCTTCCCCTAGAACCACTCCAGATTCTCTTCCTGGAAACTGCTGCTCGTTGGTGACAGCCAGTGGTCTACACGGAGCTTCGAAGTGAAAGATGACTGGAGGAGAAGAATCTGAATAAACTACCAAAACAGAGGCCAATCACAAATTTCTAGAACTTCACATTGATCCAAAAACCGTAAGTCAAATTGGACATTTCCTTTCAAACTGGTCATTTTATGAACCCTAGAACACAGGCCATGTGACCCCTCACTTGGAAGAAATCAGACAGTCCAGATTCCCTCCTGCAGACGAAATTGTTCTCCTGGGTGGGGATGGGGGCAGCTGCCCACTATCCTTTTGCCTAAATAAAAGGCTGGCGTTTTTTTGTGACTGTCATTTTTTGTTTGATGAGGAGTTGTTTTTAAAAGCAATAATGAAATAGGCAGAGCCGAGAATATTTAGGGCAACGAGACTATTGCATGACAGTCTGTCTGTCCATCGTAGCGTACAATACTACAGTGACGGATACATGTCCCTATACATCTGTCCAAACCCATTGAAAGTACACCAAGAGTAAACCCTAATGTGGACGATGGACTTTGGGTGATAAGGATGTGTCAGTGTAAGTGCATCAGTGATAATGAATGTACCACTCCGGGAGTGGGGGAGGCTGGGGGTGCCAGGGGGCGGGCAGGGGGGGTCTATGGGAACTCTCTGTCCTTTCTGCTCAGTTTTTTCCTGTGAACCTAAAACTGCTCTAAAAAATAAAATGTGTTCGTTAAAAAAACAACAACGGAAACAAAAATGTTAAGTGATCTAGTTGTTGTAAATCTTATATTCCAAACAAACTTGAACTTGCATTAAAATGATGAAAGAAATCCCCAGTACACAGCAATGGAACAACAGCAGTGTGCGAGCTCTCTGTATCTTCTGCTCAATTCTGCTGTGGACCTGACAGCTGCTCCGAAAAAAAATAGTCTATTCGTCAAAGCAAAATATCTTATCTTGCCTCGTACAAGTAAAACTACTGTGTCACACCTTATACATGCAAACTTAATGGACTCACAAACTGACTTTCAGTCATTTTTTTTTTGTTTAAATTCTTTAGGATTTTCTAAGTGGATAACCATGTTGTATGTCGTAAAGAGTTTACTTCTGCTTCACCAATTTGAATGATATTTATTTCTTTTTCTTAACATTGCACAAGCTAGGACCACCAGACAATGGTGACTAAAAGGGTTGAAATAGGAAACCCTTGCCTTGTTTTTGGTCTTAAGGGCAATTCATTTAGCCTTTCATCCTTAACTCTGATATTAGCTGTGGGTTTTTCAAAATGCCCCTTATCAGGGGAAGGAAAGTCTTCCCTTTACTTCACTGAGAGGTTTTCTTTTGTTCTTTCATTTTTATCACGAATGGATATGGAATTTTGTCAAATGTTGATTCTGCATCTGTGGAAATGATCTGATGGTTTGCTGTGTTGATATGGTGAACTACATTCATTATTTTCCAATGATGAACCAACCGTTTTTTCCATGACATCCCACTTGTTCAAAATACGTTTTCCTAAAGTATTGTTTGACTTGCTTTTATAACACTTTTTAAGAAGTTTTGTATCTATGTACCTGAAAAAAAAAAACCCAGCAATGGAGAGAGGTAGCTCCTTTAGTGCATCTGAGACTCAGCAAAACGCAAGGTGCACAACTGTTCAGGATGCATCTAACCACACAGAGGCAACGCTTGATGTCAAAAAGAATTTAGTCCTAAAATGTGATCACCAGTTATCATGGAGGGGACTCTCCCAGCAAAGGGTCCTGGGCAAGGGGGGTCCTGCTCAGGCAGACAAACCAAAGGTCTGGGTGACCCTGGGCCATCTTCCCACAGGGTGAATTCTTGGCCAGTCACCAAGGCACTTACAGAGTCAGCCTCCACCAGCAGGACTGGGTTTCAAACCAAACCACAGCCTGCCCATCCCAAACCAAAAAGCGCGTCTCGGGTGTCTTACTGTAGATGCTGCAAACTGGGGGAAAAAAAAAAAAAGAGCCAATTCCGTGTTTTAGTTACTTGATATTCCCTTTATGGTTTCCTGGGATGACAATTTGTTGGGTTTCTTAGACTCTCTGAGTATAAGGTCATGAAGTACCTGTCCTGTGTTACCTCCTCTTAAAAAAAATCCTTTTTATTAATATATGCCACAGATGACATGGAAATTGGCAGCAGTTAAGGTTCACCTGAGATTTGTCCCGTCCATACACAGCAAAAGGCCTGGGACCAGCCCTTTCGTTCTGTTCAGTGACATTAATACAAGAGACAATCTCACTGTTCGCCAGCTTTGCACCAGGCACTCACTCTTTAGGTGTTTAACGTTTATCTTCAGGGCTGGCGGAGCTCAGGAGCAGCTGAGCTGAGCTGAGCTGAGGACCAGATGTGTGTGACTCCAAAGCCAGTGCTCTTCCCTCCAAGTCACAGCGTCTCCCTGGCACCCGTGTGTGCACATCCAGTGCGTAAATGAACGGTGATTCTCTTTGGGGAAGGTAGGGCTGAGGTGGAGGAGAGAAGCGACTTCTCGCATGCACTTTCCAGGCTGTACTGTTTTACATAACCACCCAATAGGGAAGAAGGAGACATGTTGTGTTTGCCTTTCTCTTGATGGGGGAGGGGGTGGTGCAGAGGGGTCTCGGGGAGGGATGCTGAGGAAGGCACTTCCTCTGGTGCAGTGGAGCAGACCTAAGAGATACACCTGGGCCAGTCGTACACCTTGGGATGTGTGCGTTGTGGGGCACAGAGGTAGCGGAGAAGTAGGGGTGGGAAGAGGGTTGTTTAAGGAAATGAGCATTTACAAATGCAAATCTAGTAATTACATACCCACACACACCTAACCAACCATTTGCACACACAATTACCCAATTTGTACAGGTTCATAACAGATAAGTAGGCAATAGGTGGGCACACCTGTTGGACCGGCTTCAGAAAATGTATGTAATCCTCTAATATACAAAGGAGGAGATTAAAGTCCTTTAGGGAAAGGTCTTGGACCACCAATTAGATAGTTATCCAAAGGCTTCTGGAGTGTTGAAGGCCCTTGTTATATGCAGTGACCTCCAGTAAGAGTCACTGAGCCTGAGCGGTGTGTGCTGATTACTGGGCCGCTGTTCTGGCATCTGGCCTGCCCTCCCCTGGCCTGCACCTCCCGTCCCCACCAGCTCCCCTGGAGGACTCTGGCTCAGCCTCCACCTCCAAGCCACAGGCTTCTCTCCCCACCCAAGGCCCACATCTGCTTCTCAACATCTCCATCACTGCCCCACCCAACTCACCACCATACAGGCAGGCTTCCACTGCTTTCCCTGCTTCCATGCTGCCCACATGAACCCTTAGACAATCCTTCACACTGAGTAACAGCTACTCATTGCTCTTCAGAAACGGACAAAAATCCCGAACAAGTCTACGGTGCCACCTCTACCTCCTTCTCCAACTCAGCGCACAATTTCTCCTTCCTTTCCAGCTCCAGCCCTCGCCCCCCTGCCCACTTTTCAATCCTCAGATTCACCCAGTTCCCTCTGCCACAGGGCCTTTGCACAGGCCAATCCCTCTACCTGAAGTGCTCTTCCCTGTGCTGCGCCTGTTGAACCCTTATCCAAGACTGCTGAGATTGTGCCTTGAGCCGAGGCTCTGACAGCTTCAGATACCACTCCCTGAGGCACCTGCCAGAGTTGTGATTTTGCATTTGTTCTTGTGATTTTCTGATGAATATCTGTCCCCTACTCCAGCCTGTAAGCTCCATGAAGGCAGGGATTGAATCATATCCCCTGCACACAGTAGGTCCTCAATAAAATCTTTGAGGATGGATTACTAAGTGACCATATGAATGAATGAATGAATGAATTGGACCCTCTTCCTTGATGCCTTTGCTTGTGCTTCTCACGTACCACCTGCATATTTGCCATAACAATTGTTTTCCTTGCTTCCTCTCTGATAAGCTGTGAACGTGACGTGAGCAGGAACCTGGGCTTAGGGATGTAGTCCCGTTGGTGGTTGTTGAATGAATTAATGAGTGAATCATGCACTGTTGTGAGCCTCAGCATTGCTCAGCACCTACGACTGATGTGACTCTCTCATGTACATTACTTCTCCCTAGAGATGGCTTCACCCAGCAGGTGTCACATATATTTGCTGACTAGATAAATGAATGAATGCTATCATGCTGTGCCCCACAGATAACACAAAAGCGGTTTCCTACATGCCACTGAGTGTCTGGCACTAACACCATATCTTACATATCCACTGCAGTAGTTTTATTTGAAGTTACCAAGCAATTTAAAAATTAAATGAGCATGCACCCTGTCATATTTTGATCTAACGATGCACTAATTTTCAGGACAGAGAAAAAATAGTTAATTACTATTTTGTACCAACAGTCCTCTCCTTCCTTCTACTGTAATGTAATGTAGTCAAATAAAGAAGTTACTCTCGTGCAATTTTCATCTCGAGAAATAAAACAGCACTTACAACTCTTTGTTTGGGAGTTTAATTTTAGCTCACTTAAGAGCAGTTATCTGATGTGCTTGTAAGAACAGAGACAACCCGGAAAAAAGGGAAATCACACAGAGTCAGAGGGTCGGCCGGGAAATCACCATGGCCCGGGCTCCCAGCTCTGCACCGGCAACCAGACACCCGCGGGGATTACTGCCTGCGGTGACACAGGGCACAAATGTCACATCTCAGGCCTCCCAACCTTCTTCCCTACCCCTGAGATGGGGGCCTTAGCCCTGGCTCCACATGGGCATGAACTTCTTAAGGCTAAATCTTGCGGTCTCCTTAATGAAATCCCTGTGGCGGCCGCTTCTACCCTTCCTTTGAATTTTAGATTCAACCACAAGATCTTTCTGCCCCTTCCTCCCCGCCCCCCATGGATTTGTGGTTTCCTTCTGGTTTCCCTGCAAATTCTGGATGACACCCATCAGGGCCCTGGGGCTCCCCAAGGGATGACTTGAACTCCCAAGAGCCTGGGCATGGCTGAGACCTACCCGGGCTGTGGAAGGGGAGACGCCCCCAGCCCCACAGCCCCGCATCCAAGTCAGAAGGCCGGAACTGCCTTCCTCCCCAGCCTCCAGACAGCTGAGAACTACAGCCTGGAAGGGATACACACTTGCTCGCCTCTCCTGGTACATACTTTTTTGGGAAATCCTTAACCAAATAGAGGCTAGCCGGAGAACACAGGATGTATAAGATATGCCACATCAGCTAAATTAATACTGATTTGTCCTGGGGCACAATTACAAGGTTTAAGGTTACAGTGCCAGCAGTTTGAGAGACAATTACATTCTAAGACAGCTCACAAAGGGCTGGCAGAGCTGAAATCAGAACAAGGGAAAGTTTGGTAGAAGATTCCGTCTCTCAGTGAATTAGAAGATATGTTTCTTCTTCCTCTGAGTTCCTTTACCATTTTCTAACTTTCTCTCGATCTTTTTCAGATCTTGATCTGTTCTGGGCCTTACCAACTTTGAGAATTGAGCCCTAGGAAGAAACCGCACCCCAAACTCAAGCACTTCTAAGTGGAGACTAGTGGAACAGATTGGGGGGCCGGGGCCCCTCGACGCCTGCGACCGGAGATGGGTGAGACACAGCTGGGCCACACGCAGAGTTCCTTGGGGACAAAAGGGCAGAGATGCGGCCGCGGGGGGAGGATTCCAGGACTGCTAAGAACGATCGGTCCAGATATGTGCAGGCGCCACGCCACGGCTGGAACTGTGCTTCTGACAGGGATTCCCGGGCCTCCAGCACGTGCTTCTGAACGTGGTGCCCAGTGAAGAAACAGTAACGCTGCCATGCCCAAGGGCGGGTAGCACCCGAAGTTTATAAAGTGCTCTTTGAAAAGATTTATAAAGCTCACAGAGCAGGGATTTTGTTTATTCTGACGGGGGATGGATGCTCCCAGCGGTCCAGAAGCCCCACTGGTGCGAAGGGAGACTGAATGTAAATGCTGGGTGTGGGGAGGACAGAGGGCTTCGGCCTCCCCGTGCCTCGATCAGAATCCTCCAGGAAAAGCACAGATCTACCTCCTGCCCCGCCTGTGGGGCTCTCTGGCTCTGCACAGGTCTATTTAAGGGCTGGGAAGGACACCAGGCCCAGTGGGACTGCAAGCATACAGCCCCCTTTGATGCCAGGAAGGCCGGGCTCCAGCTCAGCTGCAGAGTGTGGGAGTCTCTCTCCACAGGCCTGGCTGCTAAGTTGGGAATAGCAAGGTGGAGCGGTTTGGCGGGGTGACCAGGGCAGGGTCCGGAGTGCATGCAGCCTCGAGATACACCCAGGTCCTGACCCTCAGCCCCCTCAGGCCTTTCCATTTGGAGAGTTAAACTCCAATGTTCCACTTTCTCGCATTTAAAAACCCTCTGAAGCCACTGCACACCCCGTGACCCTTAAAGAGTTTTATTTAGTGCCCTGGCTCCAACTGACTCGGGCTGCCTTTCTTCTCTTCCCAGCCTTTTTCCATTTGAGAGCTTATTAAAAGGGAGAGAAGAAAAGTCCCCAGCAGTTTTCATTTTAGAAGTTCCAGTGTATCCTAAAGACAGCGAACTAAGGAGTAAAGAAAAAAGCAAATTAGCCGGATTCTACCCTCTACTTTCTGCTCAACACGATCTCAGCCCCTGCTCAGCTAACGCATAGGAAATAGACTCAGCGGACAGTAAATGCTTAGTGATGGGTGAGCTTCACACTTGCCTCTACTGGGCAGGCACCTGTGTGAGACAGGTCCTTCCTTGAGCATCCCTGAGTTCTGGATCTGGCTGTCTGGGGAGACGTCTCGGGGGGAGGTATACAGCGGAACTGGGATTTCAGCAGCCGTTTGAGAAATCTCAGGGGAAACCACAGAACCGTGCGCCACAGGGCCTGGCCAACCTTGTTTCCTCTCCGATTCTGCTGGAAACATCTTTTTCTAGAGACCTTTACACCTCAACTTGGAAAATGCCACAACAATGCTCTCAGCAGCCAAGTGGTCCTCCTGGAAGGCGGAGGAGTCCACAGAGCTATGCGCTGTCAGTGTGGGCCAGCAGCACCCCCGTGGGCAGGGTGCAGGAGGCGGTGGGGAGAGAATTCACAGGAACTCAGGCGCCAAGGGCGCCGTCTCTCAGCCACCCTGCAGGACACTTCGGAGCCAGCACCTTCAGTGGTCCAGTCCTGGGCCCGGCTTAACCCGGTGCAGAACATCCCCATTGGAGAGAAAGGCATCATATGGTCCCAGGGGGCAAGTCATTAGTCATCTGACCTGTACTGGACAGATAAGAGATTTCTGAGCTGGGGAGTGTGGATGAGATACAAAAACCTCCCGTGCAGAGGGGGAGGGTGTAGCTCAAGTGGTAGAGCACATGCTTAGCATGCATGAGGTCCTGGGTTCAATCCCCAGTACCTCCTCTAATAGTAAATAAGTAAGGAAACCTAATTACCTCCCCCCACCAAAAAATGAATGAATGAACAAATAAACAAATAAAATTTAAAAACAACAACAAAAAAAAACCTCCCGTGGGAAACATGCATCTTGGGACAAGAGTAATTTTCTTCACGATGATCTTATGCCCAGAACAGAGGAGGGTGAGACCTCCAGCTAAGAGTCCCAGATCCTGCAGGGGCCCTGCCGTCCCTCCCTGACAGGGTTCAGCTTCCAAGGCAGCCCTTCCCCAAAGGTTCCACAGCCGGAGCCTCACCAACCACGTGGGTGACCTTCCGCTAAGTTCCTTGGAGTGGATTGTGGCACAAACCAACCCTCTACCTGGGAGCCATAAAGCTGGGCCCTCAGCGCACATGCAGAGTGGGTCCCACACCACAGGAAGGGAAACAGGACCCCCAGCAGTCGTGTGTTCTCAGCTCATGGTGGGGGGAGCCCGGTATGTGAAGAGAGGTGGGGTGTGGGACTCCCTCCTTTCCCCCAGCACCACCCCACACCCTCCAGCCCTCAGAGCCCCCTCAAGAGGCCACACTCGCTTCAAGAGGAGACTTCAGGGAGTGGCTCCCTGTATCCATCACTCACTACACAATGTCCAATTGCCAGCTGTCCCAATGAGGCCTGGAAGGGACCAAGGTTTTAGTCCTGGAATATGGGGAAACCCATAACGGAATCTTTGTCTTCCCATTGGCTTTTACGGACCAACCAGGGAAACAAAACACACCTCCACTCCACCCCAACCCCGAACACCCCTGAAAGCACGGCTCTCTGCATCTAAAGGAATGGTCTCTGCTCCCCCAGGGCCCTCGCACACAAGCACACACCTTGAGAGCTCAGACTGCTTAGCTGGCTTGTTCTTGGAGTGAAGAAGTTAGAACAGGCCCACCATGGATGGAGGGAGGAGTCCCAGGGTGTCCGGGGCTGTGCCCACCCCATACAGTACCGGATGGAAAGATCTGTGAGCGGCCACAGGAGGCCAGTACTGGATGCTGGACACAGCAGAGTGGAACCCATCCTCCCGTGGACCCTGTGGACCTGGCGGTCAGTGCTACGGGGGCAACACAATGTCTGGGGGAGCAGGGGCCCCAGCAACATTGGTTGGTACCCCTAGGATGTCTCCCTGACCCCACCAAGCACCCAAAATTGTTGGGAGCTTTAACCTGACTCGGGCAAAGTTGCATGATGTTTCTCACCCCCGAGTCTCACAGAGGAACCCACACATGCACTCTCCCTGGGGTCCCTGGGTGGGTGGTCTGTTGGCTCGAGTGTCTTCACTGGGATTGAACAAAAGGGCCGCTGTGTGCTCTAATCCACTCCCCCAGAATCTTGTAGACGCTTCCCCGTCCCCGCTTCCCCACCTCCTGTTTCTTGCAGCACCTGCTTCCTGGTCAATTCAAGATGCTTGCAGTCTCATAGGCCTTGAAACCCGACAGCCACGGGTCCAGGAAGAAATGGACGGGGTGGGAGGGCCCTGAGGGGTGCAGCCTACTGACGGGCCCACCCAGGCCCCATCGGTGCCTGGCCTCCCCATGCAGTCCCCTGCAGGCCTGAAGCCTTCTCCAGGCAGGGTCTGCGGGGCTGCTGGCCCAGGGTCCCCAACAGGCGACAAGGTAGGGAGGGCTGAGCCCTGGAGCCAGGCCCCCGGGGACGAGGATGGCACCCCCACACACACACCAGCCATTAGTGTCAGCAGCTTCTTTGCAAACAGGGATTAGGCAGCAGAGGCCACAAATGTCCCTTTCTGTGAGCATTTGACCTTATCTGGAGTGTGTCATCAGCTTCGAGAGTCATGGCTTATGTCAGTGTGGGTGAGAAACAGCCTCCACGGCTTCCAAGTTGGGATCACTCTGCTCTCAACAGCAGATGTAAACCAAGCCTGTGGCAAGTGGCAATAAATGGTTTGGAAAAGAGCGGTGGGTCCCTCGCTGCCATCAGCCACGGGAGGGCAGGAAGCAGGCTCTCTCAGGCACCCCCTCCGCTAGCCTCGATAAACGGGGGGCTTCTGGGCTCAGTTCGCAGCAACCAGAGGCTGGGGGGGGTGGTCCCAGCCTCGACTGTGCGGGGCATGACTCAGTGTCCGGCTGCGGCCGGCGGCCGTCCCTTCCCCGGGGAACCAGGCTGTTCCCTTCGGGAGCTCCCCGCTGAGCACCTGCTCTCTCCCGCATCCCGGGCTCCTCTCAGGCTTCCCTTTGGTTCCATCCCAAGGCTTGGGCAGGCTCTGACCACGGGGCCTGGGGGCCTGCGAGTGATGCAGGGCTGGTGCCATGGCAGGTGGGGGCTCTGTGTCTCCAGCTGACGCTTCAGTCGAATAACAGATACACCCGCTCCTGCTTACAGCCTGCTTCCTCGAGCATTTTTTTTAAATCAGAATCTTAACACATGCATCGACATGCTATCTTAAAAACTGTTGATAGAGTGTGACTTTGGATAAGCCCTCGGAAGCAGTGTCCTGCTGTGCCTGCCACCAGCCCTCAGACAAGCTCTGTCTGTTCCACCGCGACGGAAGTGTTCAGTGAGATGCAAGACGAACTTCCAAGCTTCTTCCACTAAAAACTTCTCCCGAGATCCCAGAAATAAATACCTAGTACCTATTGTCCTGGCTGTGTGCCCGGCACTGCTCTGGGTGTTTACAATGTTAATGTTGTCACACCTTGACTGAGAGCCCACTATGTGCCAGCAGACACAAGAACAGGAGGGGCAGACGTTTCTATACAGACTCGAGCCTGGTCATGGATGACAGAGATCTGAAGGCTCAGCTGAGGGAGGAGCTAACTCCGCCCAGGGTTTTCGGAGAGAGGTGACTTTTCAGCTGGGTCTTGGAGGATGAATAGGAGTTTTCCGGGGTGGGGGAAGGATAAATAGTAGGCTTTCTAACACAAGGAAATAGCATATGCAAAGGCATAGAGAATTCAAGGACTTTAGTGACAAAGAAAAAAGGTGACAATGAGGAGGGGAAGGGCCAGGGGTGCGGGAGTGTCGCATGAGATGAAGACAGGATGGGGTCAGGTAGCAGGGGGCCGTGGATGCAATGCCAGCTGACAGCAGAGTGCTCTGGGCCACATTTTTATCAAAGCCTAAGTTAGGAGGGACAGAAGGACAATTCCACGTGATCCATCTGCCGGTTCAGTGACTGGGGACTGCCATTCACTAGGGCATCTCCACTGGGGTTCCACTCAGCTCGCAATGCCCTCTAGGATCCAAGCTCCACCCAGCTGGGGATGCAAAGCCACAACACAAAAGGTGTCCCAGGGCAGCGAGTCAGAGGACAGGGGAGGTTCATGATGGAGGTGGCTTTGCATCTGGGCTGAACAACAGGGTCTAAGAGGTTGAGGAGCAGTGAGTGGCACCCTGGTAGAAGGAAGAGGACAAGCCCAGGTGAGAGGATGGACGGCGGGCGGTGCACTCACTCCCAGGGGGAGGGCAGCTCGCCACGAGGGGTCTGTAAGAAGGCAGGGACGGCAAGTGGGGACCAGTGCAGAGAAGGCCTTGGGTGCCAACTTCAGATGGTAGAACACTATCCTGCAAGTGACAAGGGGCCACCACCACATGAGGAACTGCAGACAGTTGGCAGTGGAGTTGGGAGATGACTGATGACAGCACAACAGATACAGCTGAGAATGATCAGCCAAGGAATTCAGCATCGTAGCCAGGGTAATGGCCAAGTTACACAGTTCATGGGGCATCCATCAGGGCACCCAACAGGAGGCTATCTCTTCCCTAGAACTGGCACTGCTTCTGGGCAGGTGGTTCCCCAGACAGGTTGCCCCTGGCTCCTCCAGTCACCCCAGCCACTGTGACGCCCACCATGTCACTGCCTCCCTTCATCTCTAAATGGTCTGCAAACTCAACAACTCTTTCCTCCCTCCTCCTGTCCCCGTCCCTCCCGGCTCTTCCTGTCCCTGCAAGGCCCTTCCCTCCTTCTCCCACCTCCAGCTAGACAGCACACCTTTTCTAAAAATTATCTCCACTCCTCCATTTGAAGGTGTTGTATGTGGACAACCCTTTGACCTGCACGCTCCACTCAGTTTCATGGGCTCTGTGTACGTCTTGGCTCCCTCCCCAGTGTCAGGACCCCCATGGCACCCAAGACAGAGCTTAGCCCATGAGACCATCACTTCCTGCCGTTCACTAGGATGGTGTATCCATGAGAGGTCCCTGGCCTTGCCCCCTGTTCACCACCTTGCCCCCATCACATGTGCAGTAGGTGGTCCACCATGGACACTCAGTCAACAATTTAGGAAAGAGAGAGAGAAAAAGAGAGGAAGGAAGGAAAGGAGGGAGGGAGGGAAGGAGGAAGGAAGGGAGAGAAGGGACCGGAGGGGAAGAGACAGGAGAGGAGGAGAGGAGAGGGAGAAAAGAAGGGTAAGAGAAGGGCAGGGTGAGAGGATGAAACAAAGGTGAGGGAGTCAGTGGCCGTGGGGTTGGGGCTGAGGCCATGGTTGCGTCCAGCTGCCAGAGTGGCCAGCAGGGCTGCTGCCGCCTCCACGGTGCCCCCTCAGGTTGTTCACAGCCTAAACGGGGCAAACCCCAGGCTCCAGTCAGGAAGGGGCTCTACCTCGCTTGATGGAGTAAATACAGTTCTGAAAACTTGAGTCATATTGTCTTTAGGGGGGGAAAAAATCACATTTTATTCCAGATACACAAGAGTAAGTTGGCTAATTTTGAGGATTTCCATGGGGAATTCTTTTGAACAAAGAAGAATGGCTCCCTGATTTATGTTGGATAAATGATGATTTCCTATATCAAATGTCCTTTAACACAGTGAGCACCCACATGTTCTGAAGCCGGAGCCACCACAGGGACTTGCACACCCGTCACTACCTGCAGGAGCGCGTGTGGCCCAGCGCATCCCCACCTCTGCCGCAGCTCCTGCCCAGCCAGGCCACACTTCTGCCCCTCACTGCTGAGCCCTGTCTAAGCGATGCATTAGCAACTTACATAGGGGACTGAAAACACCAATCTTTTCTAGCTTTCACACAGGACTTCCTTCTTAGGGGAAAAAAAAAAGATCCCTGCCCACATCCCATCCACCAAAAGAATGCTTAATCAATGAAAAAATTAACTGTATCCCTAAATAAAGAAGTGCACATATTTTCTTTACAGTGCTTTATTAATTTGTAAATACCATTATTGAATTTTTGAAAGTTCTAATTTAAATGTATTGATCTATTATTGTTTTGTAGATTTTTCCACCCAAATGTCTTGGAGGAAATGAATGACTTAACCCGGGACCACTGCAGTTGCAGAAACTTGGCCAAAACGTAAAAGAAGAGCTTTGCAACACGATGAGGAAGGAATTACGTGGTGTCCAGTCCCGCAAACTGACAGGTTCATCCTCAATTCAAACCGGACAACTTTCTTGTAACACTTGTGTCGGCAGCCCTGACATGGGAAGCGGGGCAGGAGCATGAGCTGTCCCCACATGGGCCGGTGGCAGGGGTGGACGGCAACCGGGGGGCAGCAAGTAATACATCAACCAAAATGTGAACAGAAGAAGGTCTGTTTTACCCAGAACATCTCCTGATGATCATTCTGATGAGATTTAAACCAGGGAAAGAAAAGCAGTATCTTAGGGGTGGGGATAGCTCAGTGGTAGAGCACCTGCTTAGCGTGCACGAGGTCCTGGGTTCAATCCCCAGTGCCTCCATTAAACAAATAAATAAATAAACCTAATTACCACCTCCCCCCACAGAAAAGAAGAAAAGGATTGAATTATCTCTCCCCACTTGCTCCCTTCCAACAAAATAATTCAAATAAGAAATAGAGGCTGGTTTGCCCTGTAGCACACTTCATGGGACTTCATTTAGCAATGTTTTGATTCATTAAAGATATCTGGATGGCGGCGCAG
The DNA here is from genome assembly GCF_048564905.1 of Vicugna pacos. Lineage (NCBI taxonomy): Eukaryota > Metazoa > Chordata > Mammalia > Artiodactyla > Camelidae > Vicugna > Vicugna pacos. The sequence goes on from NC_132995.1 coordinate 19,403,686, forward strand.
GGGCCTGGAGGTGGAATAAAGGGCCTGTGTACCCATCAGGTCAGTGGTCTCCTTGCAGACCTTGACCATTTGCATCTCTCTCCTGTCCCCTCCCACCATCTTCCCTCACCCACTCCCCCTTCATCCCCTTCAGCAGACTGTTGACAACGTAAATCATATCATGAGGCTCCCTGTCCAAACCCTTCAAGGCTTCCCATTGCCCTGGGAATCAGCCCCTTGTCCCTGCCTGCAAAGCCCGTGTGACCTGGGCCACCCTGCACGGTTGCCTCATCTCACCGTGTCTCTCTCCCTGACCCTGATGCTCTGGTCCAGATCCTCCAGCATGCCAGTCTTGCTCCCGCCTTGGGACCTGTGAACCCAAGGGCTCCCCTCTGCCTGGACGCCCAGCTTCATCTTATTCTGCAAGTCTCCCATCAAAAGTCACTTCCTCTGGGAGGCCCCCCAAGACTACCCTCTCTGAATCAGGTACCCCTCCCTGTCACACCCCCATCTCTCTCCTGCTCTGTATTTGTTGTCTGTGTATCCTCTGTCCCCACTCTCCACCCTGTCCAGAATTTAAGCAAGAACCTCACCTGGCATCCAGTCCCTCACACAGTGCCTGGCACATAGCAAGTGTCAAAAAGCACTGATCTAATCATGAGAAATGGGTTCACTGTGGGGCACAGTTGGTGTCAGTGATGTAGAAACACGTGCTGAGCACCTGGATGGAAGCAGGCAAATGTGAGCTCTCTGGAAAGAGGCCCACACCCGCCCAAATGAAGCCGCACTTCCAAGGGGAGCCAGAGGCCTGAGATGCTCACTCCCAGTGCCTTAAGGCGAAACATCTGAGGGCACAGATTCCTTCTGGTCTGAGAGTGCTCACGTCTGAGGCCCCGGCTGAGTTTTCCTGCAGAGTTCGCAGCAAATCAGTTGAGTCGCTTTTGAATTATAGAGTGCTAAAAAATTAATATTTATGACTCTTCAATGTCTCACCTCTTTTTGGCCACTCATAACTCAGACTTATTTGGTCTCGAAGCTTCTTGGGGCCGAGTCCCCACGCTCTTGGCGGGGAGGACGGACCCGGCTGGGGTGGTAGCAGCGTCCAGGCCACACTTCACAGGGTGGGCCCATCTCCAGCCTTACAACCCATCTCCCCCCAGATGTAATGGACAGAGTTTCCTGCCAGTGCTCAAGTCCATTTTTTGAATATCTATGCAGACAACAAAGAGGGCCTCAGGCTGGCTAATTAGGGGTGCGATTGCCTAACTGGGCCACGTAAAGACAGGACAAAAGGCTGACTGCTGGCAAAAAAAAATTCTGTTTTTGGAAAAAGGCCCTCCCCAAAGAATGCCCCTGTAGCTGGAATGGCATTTTGTGTTTATTTCTACTTTGGAGGTCTTCAGTGCGGCCCCGATGGAGCTACCCAATGTGGGGGGTACTCCATGGCGCTGGGCAGAGCTCTGAAGAGCCCACCCCATCACTGCCCAGCTCGGTGACCTTCACCCGTTAGTCTGAGCTCCCTCATCCACAGAACAGCATCCTCAAGTCCTTCCTCAGGGCTACTGTGCAGCGGAAATCAGGCAAGGTAAGAAGGCACTTGGCACGGCACTTGGTTACCAACAGTCGCTACTCATCCAGACTGGCCATACAGCTTTGCCAAGTCGAATTCAGTCTCATTTGACCACCCCTACCCCTTGCAGGGTCTGCTGCGGCCACTGCAGTGACAGCCCCCAACCCAGGGCCTCTCTGCCCAGCACTCACCCTGCCCAGCCCCTGGCTGGCTCCTCCTGGCCTGTGTGTGCCCAGCCCCCAGCCCTTTCCCCTCTTCTTCTCCCAAACCCTCCTTTTCTGGTCCTCACCCCCCAAGCCCCTCCAGCCTTTACCCTTTCCAGATCTCAGACCTCCTGGCAGTGAAGACATGTCCCTGCCACTCTCCTTCCATTTCATTCAAATGAGCATCAATTCAACAGAAAGTACTTAACAATTTATTTAATTATATCCACACATCCCCATGACCTGCTCAAGCTGAAGATGGCTCCATGGAGGAGACAGCAACCAGGAATCCATTTTGCCAGACGTGGGGCCATCACTGTCTTGAGGAGAATCAAGACCCACCTCACTGTCCTAATGCCACACAGGACCCAGCTCAGGCTGGCTTCCCCCTAGTCCTAGCCTGAGGCTCCCCAGACAGGGGACGTTTAACAGGTAGACCCACGACCAGCGAGAACAAGGAGTTGTGGGAACGTTTAATTCATCCCACTCCACAATATTTTTGTGTACACTCCAGTCAAGAGAATACATAAACTTCAAAATAGCTCATGTTTGGGAAAGAAAAATAAAAGCAACAGTCTTAATATCTCAAATCATATTTACAGGAGGCTTTCAAAGTAACTGCACACACATTATTTCCAACCGGTCCTCCCTACAAGCCAGGCAATTGATGGGGCTGGAGTCATCACTCCCTCCTCACTCTCCTCACCCCCAGGACTCAGAAATCCAGACACCCACCAAGGTCACTTGGGCCTGATGAGCCAAGGTCCCAAACCTGCATTCCCACCACCCCACCCCAGCACAGGGTTTCACACACAGCAGGTCCTCGGGAGTCAGGGAAGTTGGAGTGAACAACTTCAGAAGAGGAACTCTGCCTGCTGGGAGGTCCAGGGTGGAGACAGGCTGTTCCGACCCTTTTAACAGGCACTAGAAATGCAGTTCTTCCCTCTCCGTAAGAAAGGTGTCAGTGCGGGTTCCTCAAAGCTGCCCCCACCCACTTTATTTGCTGCTCACTGAGAGCAGAAGGGACAAAGCTGGGCAATGTAGAAGACAGACAGGGGAAGGAAGAGGGCATGGACCAGGGTGGGAGAAATGTTTTGGACCTAAACGGGAACTTCCAAGGGTGGCCAGGAGTTTCCCATCATCTCAGAAGGAGCCAAACTGCTCCAATTCAGTGCCCAGAGCATCTGGTCAGGAGAGTCAGAAGACAAAAAACAGCAGAAGGGGTGTCAAGGTGGGGACAACGACGGGGTAGGGACACAATACTCTGTTCTATGTTTTCAGAAGCCTCCACTGATAGCCAGTTCCATCTCAGCACAGGGAAGGCGGAACGGGCACTCTCAGACCATCTCAAAGATGAGGTCAAGTCACAGCAAGGTCAAATCTCTTGTTCAAGGGCACAGCAAGGTCAGAGACAGAGCTGAAGTCAGGCTCCGAGGGTCTTTTCTTCAGGCCTTCTGGGCAGTCAAAGGAGGGTGACCAAGGGACCCAGCTGAGCACGTAAGAACCTAATCAGTTCTATACCTGAGGCCCGGACAAGGACCTGCCGGGGCTCTGGCCACTTCCTGAGACTGCAGGGCCTGTGGTTCCACCCAGGGGCTGAGCCTGTCCCCTGTGGGCACCACCTCATCTCCCCCACATCTCTGCCCCAATGTTAGGCCATGTCACGGCTCCCAGTGACAGTCTCTCAGAGAACTTTCCAGAGCCCCCATCTCAAGATGGCTGTGGACTTCAGCCCACAGGCATGCACTGGCTACCTTGGGCTCCCCCTGGGCCCCAGGGCCGGCCAGGTAGCAGGCACCTGTTCCCCTAGTGCCCGCCGTGTACTGGCCACTACAGCAGGCGCTGAGTGCAGCGGCAAACACGCCAGAAAAACCTGGCCCCAGGGAGCAAGGGCTTTAATGGGGGACACAGCAATGACCAAGGGAGCACGTGAAGGTGGCGATTTCAGCGGGAAGGACTACAAGGACACAAAACAAGACAAGAGAGCAACTGAAGGGGACACGGGATGGGTAGAGTGGTCAGGAAGACTTTTCTGAGGAGGGGACACCTGGGCTAAATGCTACATGAAGACCCAGAGGAAGAGCGTTCCAGACAGGAAAACAAACGCTACGACTCCCAGTGAGCTGCCGGCAGGATGACACCTCCCTCCTACCCTTCCCTGGGTCCTCACCCATTCTGGCTTCTAAAGTGAGTCTCTGTCCGGCCCCGGCCCCTTTAAGGGCTAAACATAGCCTGCATGCTGAGCACTGAGCATCAATATGGGCTAAGCTGAAATGGGGCCGTGGTGCCTGGGCGGGCCCAGCCTCATTTCTGGTCTATAGTAACGGGTGGGGAGGCACACGTCCTCACCCCACATCCCTCTGGAGCCAGGCCCTTCGGAGGGGCCGACCAGGGTGGAGTCTACAGAGACAGATCCATAGTATGGAAGACATAAAGATGGAGGTCCATAGATCCGGAGCCACCCACGCCATTAACAAATAGGTGGGTATGGTGGGGAAATGCCAGGTGTGGACCACAGACACACGGCATGTGGCGCTTTCTCAGAATCACTGTCCCCAAAGAAAATTGTGGCATCCAATTAGCCTCTGGAGGACAAGGGACTGAAGGAGGGGGCCACAGCACCCACCCCCAGCCCTTGAGACAGAGGCCTTCACTCACGTGGAGTTACACACACACTTAAGCTCATGTACACACACCCACGTGTGCTTTCATTACCCACACTCACTGCTCATACAGACACATAACATACATTCAGCTCTCAGGTAGGCTGCCTACACACACAATCCTCAAATGCACGCGTGCACACACAGAACCACGGTCACGTCCACACGTGGACACACATGCTTATGCACACACACTCATGCATGCGCATACACACCCACCTGCCATAAGCACTGAAATACACGCATTTACGCACACCTGATGCAAACACTCACGCCCACGCACCTACAACTGTCACACACCCGCACATTCAAGCCCACACGGTCTCACACACAGCTTCGGGCACACTCATGCACCTACACATGCACGCTCACACACGCACACGCGCGGACGCAGGTCCAGGACCCTCCCGCGGCCTGGGCTGGCGGCACAGGGCAGTCGAGGGGCGAGCTCCCCGGCAGGGGATGCGAGCAGGGCGCGCAGGCCTTGGCTGGGGTGGGGCCCGAGAGGGGGTCCCGGTGGGGCGGCGTGCGGCCCGGCCCCGGCGCGCGCAGGTGCCCGGCGCAGGTAGCGGTGGCGGGGCGCCCCCGCGCACGGCCGGCCCGCCGGTGATTACTATGCGCCAGCAGCTGTCTCGGCGCGGTGACGGCGCCTCTAATTGATCTCATTATCTCCCCTCCGTAAGGTGAAGTGCGGCGCTCGGCGGGGCCCGGCCGGCTGGCGGGCGGCGGGACGGCGGGGGCAGCGCTCAGGCCCGGGGCCTCCGTGCCACTGGGCGCGCCGCCAACGAACGCAGGCGGCGGGCTGCCCTGTGGCCGCCTCCCGTCCCCGACTAGTGATTTCGCCAGGAAACAGCCCCGGCCCAGGCGGCGACGGCGGCGGCGTCCTGCGTCCCTTTGTCACTCCTACCGTTTTGGAAATTGTTATGAACGCTATTCTGTCCAGTTTCCCTTCACCTTCCTCCCGCCCAGAGCGGCGCCCGCGCGGCCCGATCTCCCGGGCGCTTCGCTCCGTCTGGAACCAACGACAATGCTCCCCGATGAGCCCTCTGCCCGGGGCTGCCTGCGCCTGAACGGGCGCCCTTCCGGCTCGGCTCGCGGGCGCCGGGCCCCAGCCCGGCCCGGGGGCCAGCCCCGCACCGCCCGCCCGCCCTCCGCACCGCCGGGTGTCCTGGCCGCTCCCCCTTTCTCCCTCCCACGTCCAACTCTCCCTCACTGGAAGAGAGAGCACAGAAGCAGCCCAAGGAGTTGCAGGAGAGGGGAAAAAAAAAAAAAGGAAACACTCAGTTTGTTGTGCTTTCCTTGGGTTTGTTTTCTTGCCAAAAAAATTACCCCCTTTGTCTTTGCGCAAAAGAGGCCACGCGGGCACCTTCTGCTGGGCGCCGAGGCGGTGCCAACTCGCCTTTCTTAAGGGCGGCTTCTGTTCCCTTTCTAGCCTCACCAGATATATTTTTAACATAAAAACACTATATTTAATTGGTTATGGATCTCTGTTCTCTTAGCACTACTGGATATCACAGAAAAACACATTAGTACAGAGCAATTAGTGCAATGGCAGTAAACAGCTAAGGCACTATTAAGCTGTGGGTGATTAAATAGTATTACTTTTTATTTTTTATGGTGCTAAACTAAAAGATGGAGGAGATTTAAAGTACATATTTCCATTAATATTAATATAAAATATAAATAACAGGTGTCTTCCACTTCTTCTTAAGGTACAATATATACCCAGCCCTGCAATCTATAGAGAGCATCTCTCTGTCTTTTTTTTTTTCAAATGAAAAGATCTCTTTCTTTATACACTCGAGGCCAATATTTCTTATCTTCATGCACCCGGATATTTAAGCAGAAATATTTAATTGGAGTTAACGGAGTCAAGCAAAATAATGCCCGTACCTACATCACCATAAAATAAATAAATAAATAAAGCTTCCTTCCAATTGAAATATACTCCATCATTTCTATCTTTTCAAAGAGCGAATCAAGCAGTCCGTGATAAATTGACTGCAGGCCCAGCAAACGGGCAGGCGGTGGGTGGGCCGGGCCGGGCCTGGCTGCACCTTGCTCCAGGCCCATCCTCGCCCAGCGCCCATGGCGGCCCAGGCCGCTCTCCCTCCGTGTGTGTAGATCATCCTAGCGGTTCTGGCACATCTTTTCCTCGGCATCTGATTAAGTTAACAATGTGCTGCTATTTGCATGCAGATTTGCCGGGGCTTTCTCTCCAGCTGCTCCCGGAGACTTGGTCTTTCTCTGCGTTGTGATAGCACAGCAGTCCCTAAATGCAAGCTTTGTCAGACCCAGGTGTGCTCTCATTGAGGACGCCTTCGTTCCAAGCAATTTTTCTTTCTGTAGCATTTATAAGGCTCTATTATAGTATAGCCACATCTGGAGGAAAATTCTCCTATTAATTATATACTTTTACTACTAGGAAGACAAATTCTAAAAGATACTAACATTTTTGTTGTTGTTGTTCATATCTCTTTGACAGCCTGCGTTTTATTTTATTTTGTTTTGTTTTTCCAGGCATTTCAATATTTAAAGAGCCATTAACCAAGGGGGGATGGGGTGAATTTCGAGGAAAAGAGAAACAGTAGACCTAAAATCTTAGTTATCAGCCCTGCCTTACCTCAGCCAGGCAAGTCTGAGCAAAGACACCAACTAAGGCCTCTCTGAAGGCTGTGGAGTTAGACGTGGGGCTCAGAACAGGGGCCGGGTAAGTGGAAAAGAGTTCTGTTCTGCTGGAATTAAAAAAAAAAAAAAAAACAAGTGCTATTAACCTTTAACCTCATCTGCTCCCAGGTGGACACTCACTCATGTCACCTAAACGCCAGACAATTTGATTCCTCCACAGTCCAAAAGCAGAACCAAATTGGATCAGCCTGGTGACCCAGATGCTATGCTTTCTTTGTGGGGTAGGGGGTAATTTTTCAATCAGGTTTGAGGCAGATTAAAAGAAAAATCTGGAGCTAAGTATTCATTCTCATTTTTCAGGAAGAGACAACAAGAAGCTTTGTCCACAGAGTCTGAAAGTTACTTTAGAGCCAGATGGGGGTTTTTTGGTTTGTTTATTGTTTGTTTGTTTGGCTTGGTTTTGGGTTTTGGTGTTTTGTTTTGGTTTTCTGGTTTTTTTGGTTTTTTGGGTTTTTAAAAAATCTCTTTTGGTATAGTCAGATCAGATGGTGATAGGATAGATAAAATTAATCCGAAAGGTGGGGAAAGTTTTAAACACTGGGTTAAAAAAAGGAAGGTCCCTATTGGAATTTATCATACATTTAAAGTGCTAGAAAATATAATTTTTGATTCAAAAATTATTTTGCAAAGGGATATGTCCTGCATGGAAGGAGTGTGTGTGTGCGTGCGTGTGTAAATGTCCTGTGTTGGGGAGGCTACACACACACACACACACACAGAGAAAGCTGAATTACTTTGAAACCAGAGAAAATAGAAATGGGACCATTTTCGATTTGCAAGCCAAATTTTATCAGGTGAAAATCCAAGCAGGTTTTGGCCACTCAGTCCAGCTCCTATGACAACAACGCTGAAACCATCTTCTCCTCCTGTCTCCAAAGCTGGCATCAGAAAGAACCCAGGGCCCAGGCCCGGCAGTACCAGGGGCGGCTCCCAGACAGCCACTCGTGAGCAGAAGATCGCCCAGGAGGGGCCTAGGTCCTGCCCCTGATGGCCCCAGTTACCACTCCCAGACACCAGCTGCCTCGGCCCACTGGTGCTAACTCCTTTGCCTCAAAATGACCATTGGTTTCCACTCTCTCCAGCCATACACTGTTTGCATGCAGACAGAGGTCAGAAAGGCCTTGCAATTAGGGTCTATCTTTGGGTCATGCTCCAGCCTCAGTTTCTTCAGCTCTGAAATGGGAAGAACAAACCCTACCCCAAATGGAGATTACTTGCCTGAAGGACTGGGAATCAGGTTCAGAGTACAGATGATAAATAAGGGTAAAGTTTACTGAGATCCTCTCTCCTTATGAATTAGCCACTTCTCCCTCCCCTCAGAGAATCCAGGGAAACCAGCAGCAGATTCTGGGTCCCTGACACTTAAAAATCTATCCATTTTTTAGAAAAAAAAATATTTTTAGACAAATAATATAAAGAGAAAGAATTGAATTTTTTTTTTTTAATTTGACCCTTCTGGGGCCACTTGCCGTTTAAATCCTCCCTCTGGCATCCCAGCCCCCCAGGTACCCTCCTGCAAAAACAGAGCAGGGAGGCAGATGCAGTGGTGCTGGATTACATCACTGGATAGCATGTGGCATTGAGGAGAGAAAAAAATAAGAAAAGACAAATGACATTTTGCTGCTATAGTGTGCTATTTTAGTGGTGATGGCTTGACTTTTGGCCCAAACGCATATGCCAATGGCAAGGCTAACTCCAGGGACTCACAAAAAAGAATGTGTGTTCACAGCTGTACTGTACACCAATACAGATTACATGTTTTCAGTGTTGCGGCCACAACAGAATGCTAATTAACATACTGGAGTGATGAGAACGGCTGCAAGGGCCTTATTGTTCCATTATTTCATGAAGCCCAGCTGCCTTTGTTTGTGTCACTTATCCTCTCGTGCCACAGGTTTTTACTCCAAAAATACTATCCCAATACAACGTTAATATTTAAAAAACAAAGAGGTGGCAGATTGTCATTTTTGTGTCAGTCTCAAACTGCAGAACTGTTAAGCTGTTCTGGTTCGGTATTTAGAAATAATTTAACAGCCATATTCAGACACTGCCTGCATTCTAACATAATGGCTGAATACTTGAACCAAGCAAATGCATAACTATCCTGACATCACTTATGAGATTTAGATTGGTCAGTTAATGGAAGTCTTTACCAGAATCAATACCATAACAGCTTCTTGAAATGAACGTGATTTTTTACACGGAGTGCTGCAAACAATAACTACAGAAATATACTACCTTTGTACCCGGCACAAAGAAGCTAAGATGCAAAATTAAGAAGCAATTACATTTTTGCAAACTAATATTACAGTCGATTATTAAAAACAAACACTTTCAAAAATATGTACTTATCATTAAATAATTGGAGAGCATTAATACCCCCAGCACCTGATTAATCTTTTTTTTACACTTTTTAATAGCTGTTTCACCTTCTGGCTACATTATCAGGTTGCTATTAAGTATTGATATTGATGATTGATGTAATAATGATGAAACAAAAAGCCAGACTTAGAGCTTGTTTTTTGGTAAATATTTTTTTCATACTCCACATTCAAAAGAACACTGTCTGCTGGCTAAATTAGATTTTATTTATTTATTTATTTTTGCCTGGCTTGTGCATAAAAGTGACATTCTATAAAATGCAGGTTTCCTCAAATAGTGTCCCACCAGCAATCTATACATACTACAGTAATTTGCAATCACGGTCAGGGAAAGCTGTTGGCTCCAGCCCAAAATGTTTATGGTGCATTGCTTCCCCCAAAGAACAAAAACACCCTGGAGTTTTATTTCAGATTTCCCTAAATGCGCCTTTATTGACACCAGGTACAATAGTTGGGGAAATACGTAATGCCCCAGCACAGACGCCATCAACCAGGGTCATAAATTAAGTTAGAAAAGGTCTCCCCTAAAAACTATAGCACTCCACTAATCAAAGCCACACTGTCGCTCAAGAACACGAAATCTTCCCCACAGCCAATTGAGTGAACAAGCCAGAGTTGCCTTTTAACGAGTTTAACTGGTAATCTCAGATAAATGGAGAACTGCCTGAAGTGTCTGTCTTCTCCAAGGCAGTAATGAGAGGATTTAGAGCATTCTGCATCCCAAACTGCTTAGAACCGAGAGAATGCCACAGGTGTGTCACCATCTACGACAGAGTGCTTTCTCAGCTATGGCCATCCCCCCACTGTGGACACAACATAGATTTTTTTTAATTGGATCCAGGAGCTAGCTAAATTATCCAACTGCTCTGTGCTTAAACCCCCAGCTAGCTTATATACCCATAATAATAAACTTTCCATAATAGCAGCTCAGCCTATTACTGATTTTTTTCTTAACCTAAAAGTGGAACCACTTTATTCTGATTGCAGCTACTGAAGAAACTCCTGAATTGGTTTCTCCTAAAAAAAAAATGACTCAAGAATTACAGAAGGGATCCAGGTAAATAATATTCAATTACACACGCACCTATTTTCGTAGGAGAACCTGCGTATCTTATGGTACTGGGAAAAAATAATATCATAACCCATCCTTTTGTAATTTGTGGCAGAATTTTCCCTCTTCCTTTATGATGTTTATTTACGTCAAAGCAGCCACCAGTCTTAGCAGCACCCTGGGACAGGGTTAGCAACATCTCGGGCTGCGTGGTCAGAGATGGGTCCGGCTGTTTGATCCAGCTTCAGTTTTGATCCTTTACGTTTAATGCATTCATGTGTCGTGTGCAAAAATAAACTAACAGCCCTGTGCTGCCATTCTGCACATCAGAAAAGTGTTAAATTTATAAATAAGAGGTCGAAATCCCTTAGTGGGCAGAAACAGTATCTTCAAACGAAAATACACAGTCCCAGCATTTGGACACATTTTTAACAATCTTAATCCCACTTAAACTTGGCGAAACCTCTATTGAAAATTGAACCTGGTGCTCTTGAAGCTGAAACTGATAAAACTGAATAGCAACAAGGCAGTGAAACACTAATAAACTCATGATAGGTCACAGAAAGGGGCCGTCTGCAGGGCTGCCAGACAGCACACAGAAGCAGCCTCGGTTGCAAGCGGCGTAGGCAAGCGAGGTGGTGCGGGTGTCTGTGCGGACAGTTGGAGGGAGAGGGTTTGGTAACACCTCGCAATAAGTTTGCTAAATTTACTTGATTAGGCAGTTCATTTAGAAATTTCGGATGCTAATTATAGGTGGATGCAGATAAGCTGATATGGAAGACTGAGTTTTCCTGAGGCCTGAGAGCCACATCAGAGCCCACTCTGGCAGAATGGACTCTAAGCCATCAGAGCCCTTTCCACCCAACTCCCCTTCCCCAGACAGAGGTGAGCTGTTGACAAGCCTGCTTCAACCAGGCCCCCTCCCTTGGATGCCCTGGCTTTTCCCAGCGGGATCTGTGGAATCGCCCCCAGAGTTGGTGAGCATCAGAGGCTACACCTTGAGACCTACCTGCCAAATTCCAAGGACACACGCATTCAGTTTGCTGTACATGACAATTTAAGAAAATCATGTAAGAGTTTTTCAGCTTGCAAAAACCGGCTGAGTTCCACGTGAAAATCTAGGTTTCTGACCTCCCTTGAAAAATCCAAAGTTCTAGCAACACTGGACCCCTTGCTATGGACAACCTCCGGGGTGTGCATCTCCAGGTGGTCCTGGCGTGTCGGCTGATGGGAAGGCTCGTGCCCTGGCAACACTATGGCTATGCAACCCTGGTCTACACCGTTCAGAGGCTGCCGATCAGAGAGGAAAGGGAAGACACAGTCAAGAGAAGCCTCCTCGAAGGAAAGCTGGAAGGTGAGCATGAAGAACGTGACCTCACGTTCGAGGCCCCGCCCACCGGGCTCAACCAACATGTGGCTGCTGACGCCAGTTCTGCCCCAGGCGAGTCCCCGTTTGCAGAGGGTTGGGAAGTACATCCCCCTCCCAGCCTTGGCAAGAAGAACCTGCCAGTCCTGGAGGCACAGAAGTAAGAGGGAGGAAGAGTGGCTGTGCCCTTGAGCTGCTCCAAGTCTGGTTCAGGAGATCAGGCGTGAGGAGCAGACAACCGGGAGAAGGCCAGTGGTGGAAGATCAGGTCAAACCCCATGTAAAAGGCTTCAACAGCCAGGAGGAATCACCCCGTCCTCAGCCTGGGGAGAGCACCAGCAATCTTAGCCTGGGGACAGCGCCAACAACGCTGGGGACAGGAGGGAGGAGGAAGAAGGACTGGGATAAAGAAAGGAGGAAGGGGACATGGAGGTCGGTGGGCGAGAGCAGTGCGGTGGGAGGCTCCACCCAGGATTGCCACTCTCTGTGAGCAGTGCTGCCAGGAGCCAGGGTCAAAGCCAAGGTCAGAGCCAGCTCAGCCTGATCTGTTCTAAACTCTTGCTACTCACCATGCAACTGGACCAGCACTTCCTGGGGCCTGGTTAAGAACAAGGAGCTTGGGCTCCACCCCAGGCTTCCTGCACCAAATACACATTAAAGGCACTGATCTCTGCACCTCGTAGAGGAAGCTGGAGGGGCCGTGTGGGGGCCTCACCTCCCCCGACCTCCTTTCCCACATGCGGGGCGTGTGAGCCTGAAATTGAAGAGTCCCAGGACTCGAAGGTGCATTTCCAGCGGAGACACGTTCCCAGTCCACCCACCTGGCTGATGTTCTTTTAGACCATCAATAAATGTGGCTTCAGTAGTCAGATGATACTTAATTAGCATTAAACTCTTTTATTTCATGTAAGTTAGAGCCTTGCTTGAGACACTTCATTTGGAAAGTAACCTGGCACTCAAGATTAAAATGAAATATTAGCATGTCAGTGGTCGCCTCCTCGTGGTCTGCTCCCCACCCCCCACCAGCCCTCCAACCCTGCAGGGGACAACGTGGCACTGCTTCCAAAGCTCCCACCAGACGGGATTTGACACAGGGCCTTTCAGAGCTGAGGGGCTGGACCTTCTGACCTAGAAATAGGGCTGCAGCCCCTAGGAAGTGAGAAATGGAAAACCTATCCTTGTCAATGTCGGAATCAGAGACAGTTCCATCCTTCTGTCTGAATTTTCTGTCTTCACCTCACCAGGTTTCCCTGCCTCACAGCCCTTACCTGAGCTCTGCCCTCAGCCCAGGTGCTGCCCCATCCTCCCAGGGCTCTGACTTGCCCCTCAGAGCTGGGACCCAACGTCACCTCCCCAGAGGGGCCTTCCCTGATCTCGCAGCCTCGGCTGGCCCTGGCCTCTCTCCTTTGTATCCCCTATTTCAATACCTACTATGGCATGTCCCTCCCCTTTCTGGCTTCTTCATCTATGTGTGTATTTGTTTATTGCTTGCCTCCTCCAACTAGAATGTCAGCTACGTGAGGGCTGTGTTGTTCTCTGCTAGAGTCCCAGGGCCTGAAGCGGGGCCTGGTTCACCAAGGAGGAAAGGAAGGAGGGAGGGGAGGTCGTGGGGCGGGGGGACAGAGGACACAAAGGAGAGATAGATAGATAGATAGATAGATAGATAGGTAGATAGATAGAGGATACGGGGTAGGGGGCATAGATAGGATGGATGGAGGGATGGATGGATGGATGGAGAGATACATAGATACACAAAACTGACAGACTGACAGACAGCTAGCTCAATTGATCAGGTACTTTGGCTGGCCATCTAGAAAGGACAGGACAGACTCAGCATGGCCCAGCACACAGCACTATCAGATGTGCCCAGAGCAGCGTATGAGTAAATGACAATTGGGGATTCTGAGGGCAGGGCCATGAGATCGAGGAGTCGAGGAGAACTTTGCTGGAGGGGTTGGTGAGGGGCTTCCCAGGGGCCTGAGGAGCCAGTAGCTTCTGGAGTAACTTGAACTAGATCCTAGGAACCTGGCTGGGTGCAAACATGCCAGTGGTGGGACACGGTGATCCCCAGAGGCTTGTGTGCAGACCACTCAGACACACAAGATGGTTTTAGGTGATACACAAAAAAACTCCTATTTAAAAGAACTATTAATACTCACATAATTATTTTATTGTTTGATATGAAAAAATATATAATGGACACATCAGACCAGAGCTTTCATAGAGATTATTATTTAGGACAAAGCTAAATATAACATTTAATTAAAACTAACTGTGTCTCAGAAAAAATATTAAGTCTAGAAAATGTGGTACTTGGTATGGTAAAAATGGAAAAGGAAGTGTGTGCAGGATGAAAAGTGGCTGGCTTCGAGCTCAGGAGTCATTCTGGGCATGAACTGTTCCCCCCACGCCCCTGTCTGGAAGGCCCTGTGAGGTCTCATCCCCAGGTGGCCTTTCTGTCTGAACCTGGTCACCAGCTGGGCTCTCAGAGTCAGGTATGGGCTTACTGGCCCTTTCCTGGATTTGGGGAAGTGGCAAGGATGTGCCCAAGCACTCCAGGCCCTCCCTGGGCACTCATCCCCACCGCTCTGCCAAAGTTGTAAGGGAAGCAGGAAGGGCTCCAAGAAAGAAATCCACAGGCTGGTCCTGCCTCTTCCAGGGGCAACTGCAGACGCTCCAACAAGACCCTCCCCTTCTGAACAATCCAAGGAGAAAGAGACAGAAGGAGGAAAGGAGAGGGGGAGTTAGGGAGCAGAAAGGAGGAGACAGGGAGAGAAAGGGAGGGATGGAGGGTGGGGGGAGGGAGGGAGAGAGGGGAGAGACAGCACGCCAGGGAGAGAGGCTATCTAAAGACCAAATGCTGGCTCAAGTCCTTATCAGGAAGAAAAATTTTTAAATGCATGAACTCTATTTATACCCTGAATAAACAAGATAATTATGTGTTCGTTTTATAAGTTGTGCCTTGATTTCAAGATCACCAGTGGCCATGAATGTTTGGATTTCATATAAGCATGTTTAAAAGCCATGGGTCTCGACCCTCTGACCGGGAAGCTAAGCTTAGTCAACACTTTCACACTGTGATCAAGGCATAAAGCAGAGAGTTGAACAAACTAACGTTTCACCCTTGGAATTGAAATATAAGCAGAAGAACTGGTGAATCTGCTAATTGTTCCATTGTTCTTGTCTGCTCTTGACATTGGCATATACCCCTTGTACAACCCAAAGTGTATCTTTTGTTTATGTATGAAAAGGAAAATGTGCATGACCCTGATGAATATAAAGTGTGGGGGGCGGTTTAAAGGGCAATCCCTTTTTTAAAATTATTTTTTCAAGGCCAGCGTGCTGTGCACAGTTCATGGCCCTGGCCTGAGAGTGTGGGCAAGTGGCCTATCACTGAGCACCAGGACAGCCTGGACACCCAAGCCCCGTGCCATCAGTGCGGTGCCTCTGTCTCTGAGGTCAGCGTGAGCCCCGGCCAAGAGAAGGGTTCCCCACTCCCAGGCCCACGGCCCGGGGCCAGCATCAGATAACGCAACCGCTCTTCCGGATGGGTACGTCCCCACAAATCTCACATACCCGTGCCTGGCAGGCAGCTTCTCTCCCATCAGGCTCCTACCCACCCCTCCGCTCACGCTCCCTTATATCCTAAGTTCCGACAAAACAGACCTACTTGTCACCCCCAAAACCAAGCCTGCCCCTGGTTTTCCCATGGTCTCCTCCCTCTCGGGAGGAGGAATGGTCCCCTCAGCCCCTCCCAACCTGCCCCTCCCCACAGCCGCAAATGAATCTGGCAGGTTCCTGCCCTCTGCCAGCCTTCCACTCGCCTCAACTTATGAAAATCTTCCTGGTCCCCAAGGCTCAGCTCCAACTCTGGCTTCTCCAGGGAGCTCTTCCTGAGCCACGAGATGGGTCCAGCTTTTCCTTTCCTGACATGATGTGGAGCTGAGCACACGCACACAACAACATCTCATTCGTACTGCTCTTATCTATGGCTCCCCAACCCTCAGATCCATGGCTCTCTGTTGAATCTCTGAGGTCAAGTTCCCTTTGTAATCGTGCCCTGGGCAGCCTCTCTGCTCAGTATCTGTACCTGTTCATGGCTCCTGTTGACTTAAAACGGTACCAAAGAATTCCATGCCTTTCCTCCCTACAGGCACATCCTCTTAGGCCCAGTGTCAGAGAATTCCCAGGAATAGGCAGGGGGCCCTGCTAACTTGCAGCCCTGGCTAGCGCTGCCTCCTGGGGAAGCAGTGCCCCTAGGGGTCTTCCAGGCCCAAATCCTGACTGAACATGCCTGCCTCCATGCTAGCCCCCCAGAAAAGCTGGACTTTGAGAGAGTCTCCTCCACTGTCACCCCAACCCACCAGGTAATAGATGGGCCCTGGTGGCTCCAAATCCAAATCAAATCTTTACTTGATTTCAACCCCCAATTCTCTCTGACTCTAAAACAAGAACCAGTAATGGCCAAACGATCCATTATAAAGGAAATAAAAGCATAATTTGGCCTTGCTGGAGGTTAAACCTCAAATACAGAGCCTGCTCTAAAACCCTATTTTGACTGCCCTCCTAAAAGCAGGAGGGCACGGAGGCCCTTGGCCCCTCTCTGGATTCCTCTTCACGGCGCTGCATCCAACTTCACTGAGCTGGGGCTGGCGTGAGGACCATCCCAGACTGTGAGAGCCAACACCACTGCCTGGCAACCGATGTCTCACTCACACGCACGTGCACGCACACGCACACGCATGCACACGCACACACATGCACACACGCCTGGTCTCCCTTGTAGGTTACCATATCCAGAGATATGGAAAGAAATCCAAGACTTTTCCTTCCCACCCCTTTCCTTTACCTCCTGGCCCTACACCTTGCACGTAAAGACCATCTGGGTCAGTGAAAGAGAAAAGTCATTTTGTACCACTGTATACAAAGATCTTTATCTCCTACATAATGTTAAAAAGCTTGTGTCCACTTTACTTTGTATGCATAATCCTCTTTTATATTTTAATCAAAAGGCCTCAAAACAAAGACAATAATTTCAAAAAAATACAAGCAACACTGCAAAGCCAACACAATAAATAGTGGTTCGTGACTTGGTCACCCCTTTCGGATGGAAGGAGGGTGACAGTGATGGAACCCTTGGGCCTAGAGAAAGGAGAAAAGTCTCTGTAGACAGCAGCTGCTTCCTCAGTTTACCCACAGTGCCCACGGAGAGAGGGCAAGCCTAGGTTCCAGAAAGGGTGGGCTTGGCGAAGAAAACTCCCCAGTGAAAGAGTCATCGTGGGAGTAGCTGGGACAAGATAGGTGCGGCCGGCCCGCCAGGACCTGGGTCTGCAGGCCTGGACCCGGGAGCAGCAGAACAAAAGGGAAGCAGCTAAAACACCCAGCTGTGGGCAGTAGATCCAGGCCGACCTGGGTCTCTGTGCTTCTTGGGGCCAAGCCTGCAGAGTGGCCCCTGGGAGATCCTCGCCCCCAGCAGACTGCCTTTACAGAGAGCCCTGGAAACCCGCCTGCCTGGCCCCGAGGACTGGCACACCTCCGCTCCAGGGCTGCCGCTGCAGGAATCAAAGGGACACTTAGCCTGAGGCTCCGGAGGAACAGGGCCTGCCTGAGCGTGACAGCTCACACACCTGGGATGCGCTGTGGTCATAGGGAGTCAAGGCATGGGCAATGGTGAAATTGCATTTTTTTTTAACCGAGATCCAACCCAGATCCCTTTTACTGCATTTCTTCATCTACCCACGCCTCTCTGTGTGGGTCAGACCCACATCCACAGGAGGCCAGCCTCACAAGTGAGGCGCCATGGCTTAATGTGCCCCCTTTTTTTTTTTTATTTTGTGGTGTCTATTTGCAAAGCTGACCTAATGCACGGCCTCACAGCTCTCAACCTCTGAAGGGCCAAGAGGGACACAGGAGCCTTTGTCTAGTGGCAAACAAAGGCCAAGTCATGGCAGAGTGGACCCTGAAGTGACGTGGGCCGCCCGCCCCCCACAAGGACGCCTGCCCTGCTAGGCCGCTCGCCGGGCAGATTCAGAGGGACGAGGCAGAAGGAATGCAGGTCCAGCCTCAGCCCAGGACCTGCTTTTGGGAAGGGCTCCCTCCAAGTGCTCATCCCAAACCCTGGGAGAGCTGGCCTCTCTGCCCCGCCGGCTCGCACAAAGAGAAGCATGTCCCAAAAGCAAGATCAGATTCACGTCCTGAACCTTAATTGAAGCTGGTCATTCTAGACGTCACCAGGCCTCTCTTCCCTGCCTCCCTCGCTCCAGGGTAGCCCCCCACCCCAAAAAGCTCTTTCCATTACAACTTGGTTGCAAAGCAGAAATCACCGTTATTAGCTCCATAAACGAAAGGGAAAGAATAGGACGTGAAGCTTTTGTTTCCAGAAATGAAAGAAAGAAAAGAGAGAGAGAAGGAAAAGATACCCCAAGCAGCAGAATCACAGGGAAGGAGAAACCGCCACCCAGACACCGGGGAGGGTGGCTCAGGCTGGTGTCGGATGGCAAGAAGGGTTAAATTTATGTTCCATTACAAGTCCCCTTTTTTTTTGGTTTCATCTTCTCAGTAAAACACATAACTTAAAATGAAATCAAATATTAAAAATGACAGACTATATAAGTGCTGTGAGTAACTTCAGGTCACGGAGGGAGGGAAAAGCCGGCAAGTTGTCAGGCACTATCTGTCAGAGTGAATTAGAAACAATCAACAGAGACTGAAAGGGAAGGTGATTGTTATTAAGCAGCGGGGCTGCGAGCAGGCTGCCCAGATGTGGTCATGCATATAAAGGACAGGAAACACCAGTTTAATTCAGGAAGCCCTGGCGAACAGGGCAGCAGAGAGGAGAAAAGTCCTTTGTCGCTAATAAGCTGGAAGTTACTTTGATAACAGCAGGGTTAGGCTCGAGAATAAAACACATTTCTTTCACTACCACACACCATTAATATCGCAGAAATGCGGTCGGAAGAAATGCCCAGCGCAAGCGGATTAGCCACCACCGGCCTCCCCGGCAGCCGCCCGGAAAGCAGGACCCAGGTCCCCATTTTTTTTCCAGGGCCAGGCTCTCGCTGACCACATCGGACGGACTGTCACCCTCCAGCAATGTCATATGACCAAACAGAATGACGATAGTATTTCCTGATTTCCCAGTGTCAGGCCCTCCCGGCTGCCATGGCCTGTGGGGAAGGTGCGAGCCTGGTAAACAGCCTGGATATAATGAAGTCCATGTATGCGGCAACGACAAACAATTTTATATGCAGACAAGGCCCGATTTCATAAGAAATTACTTATGCAGGCGTTCTGCAATTATCCTGTGATACTTTCAGGCAACAGTCTGACAGCAGTTGTGCAAACAATAAAGGGATTACAGAAATAAAAACAAATAATATTACACACACAGAAACTCCATGTTGCATGTGGACGGGTGAAGGGAGCGCATGGGACGCGCCGAGCTGGGCAGGGGCTAACAGGAAGTGAGGCCCAGAGACGAGAGACCCCTGCCCCAGCCCTCGGATGATGCCAAAGCTGGTCTGCCCCCCCATCTCAGGAGATGCTGGGCCACCTGCCTGCCTCTCAGGGAAGCTGAGGACACAGGTCACCTTTGCAGGATGGAGCAGAGTCATGGGACCCTGGAGGGACAGGCACAGCCTCACCATTTCCCTCCCAGGAGGGTCTCCCAGGACAGAAAGCATCTTCTTCTCCTGCCTCATCCTAGGGTCAACACAGGCCACCAATGGCAGCCAGAGCTTCAGGTCAGCTCGGTGCAGGGTCAGGACCGCCCTGTCCCCAACACAGCTGAGCAGAGTAAGTGGATCAGCCACGCACGAGAACCAAATGAAGACCCCAGGCATCTGCGCATGCAGCCCCACGACTGGCATGATACCGCCCGCTCCTTGGGGGCAGAGTCACACGCCATCCCTCACCGTGTCCCTGTATTAGACACGGGCAGGCAGCCTACAACTCAGGGGTTGAGGAGACAGCAAGCTGGCATTCGGGGGCCTGCAGACGAGCATTCTGACCACTTTGTCCAGGAGGTGGGTGAGTTCACCCTTGCTGCACCTCTTCCGGGCAGCAACCCACCCCACGCAGCCAGGGACCTTCCCTGGCCTCCCCGCAGTAAGGGAACGCAGGGCTGGAGAGTGAGGCCCGGTTCCTGCAAATGCTGCCTTCCCTTCCCACTTAACGTTCTTCCAGAGCCTGGGATGTGCCACGGCAGCTCGTGTTAGCACCTGCCGGTCCTCACCGCGGGCTGGCTGCAGGTGGGAGCCTGTGCTCGGTGTGGGTGCAGGAGTCATGCAGTGCCGGCCACAGCCCCATCCAGTCCACAGATATACTTGCATTTGTAGAAAGTTTTTTAAAACTTAGTTGCCAACATTGGAGGGAAAAAAAAAAAGAAAAGAACCAGATTTTTTTCTTAAAGGAACTATGTTCCTTAAAAACTACAAAGACCTGGAAAACTTCTGCCTACATCCCCAAGTGCAACTGATGAGAGCTGGCTGGCCCCTTTCAAATGGCATCAGCTCTCCCTCGTCTGCTCTGCACATGCCCAGCATCCTGCATTTCCCACCTGGACCCTGAATCTGGGTTTAGGACAATTCCCCAGAGACAGATGAAGCCTGCCTTGGCTGGGCCAAAGCTGGTGCCTCCTCATGACCTACTCTGGGGTGGAGTCCAACCCCTCCCCTGGCCAGGCTGCCTTCGGCACTAGCCACTAGCATCTTTCCTGAAACCTTCAGCATCTTCTGTCCCTAAAACAGGGATCCTGGAGTACCTGAGGGGCACCTTCAAGTTACCTGTGCAGGTATCAGGAGCTCACAGCCAAAGTCCTGGCCTCATCGTGTCCTGGGTGTTCGCATAAATCAGACCTACGCAGGTCATGGGCTTTCCAGTCCCTGTGTTCCAGAAAATTTGGAAAGGAACGCGGACTTGATATGTATTGAGTTTGCTTAGATCAAGTTGCAACAAATTCTAATGATTCCAAAAGGCAGAGGTGAGAGGGATCACGTAAGTTGCTGCTAGCCCTCGGGTTTCACAGGTCCAGGAATTACCTAGAATTTCTAAATGGAGCTCTGATTGACAACAGCATCTGTGATGCCCAAGGCCAAAGAGGCCTAAACTATAACCATCAAGAATCTTTACTCTTAAACTCGCTCTGCGTCCTGCTGATGATCCATGCATCAGCACTGACAAACAAGTGATCACGATCCGCTTGGAGTTAACACTTCCTTGTAGTGAATGGGACACGCTTGCACCTCCTTGAAGCCTGCACAGATTCAGGCAGACCTTATCCAAGGGAGCCCCAGAAGCCCCGCAGCTAGGGGGTGCTCAGCCGGGTCTGGAGGAGCAGCCGTGGGGCACTGCCATGAATCACCATGGCCCCCATGCGACTAGCCACTTTTCCTGTACCTGTGCGGCCTGAAATCCCTGCCTGTTAGCTTTAAACAAGTCACCAGGACACCTCTCTGGGAGAAAATTAAAGCCACAGCAAACAACCCACTAAGAGCTGGTTCAAGCCACTTGCAGAATTCTAGCACCTGGGAGCATTCCCATACCTAGAAAGGAGGGTTTCTCAAGACACACCCTCTGGTTAAAAGCAACAGAAACATAAAAGAAAGGCAGTAGTCCTCATCTCAGCCCACAAAGTCATTTCTATCCAGGCCCTCCAGACCACCCACCTCCTCCCCAGAGCTCACTGTGCTCCAGCCTACACTGTCCTTCACACATGCTGGGGTCTTCCCCACCACAGGGCCTTTGCACATGCTATTCCCGCTGCCAGGAATGTTCCCGCTCCAGACTTTCACCGGCTGGCTCCTCTGCGTCCTTCAGACCTCTCACTCCCCATGTGCCTTCCTCAGGGGGAACCATCCCTGACCACCCAAGTGCAGATACTCCCAACTCCCCCTCCTCACCCCAGGCGTTTTCTCACGGCATTTATCACCATCTGACATCATCTTATCCATGGTTGTCTCGTTTCTGCATCCCGGCCCCATAATATAAGTTCCCTGAGGGCAGGGGGCTTGTCTGTCTTGTCCAAGGCTGTACCCAGGGCCGCTCCACAGCCAAGGGATCAGGCCCCCACAATCAGAAAGAAGCATGTGCAAACCTTGGCCTCACCATCCCCCAGCTGGGTGACTTGCAGGAAGCCACTCACTTCTCTGACCTCAGTTTCCACGTCGGGAAAGTGGAACTGATAAGAGGGGGGAAATGATGAGGATTAAGATAATCCTCTACCTTCCCTCTAGAGCTGAAATTATCTCTGAATTATGTTTCTCTCGGGCAAAGTGAGACAAATGGGACCTTCCCCTCCTACATCGTCCAGTGGCCACAAAGGAGTTTGGGGGGACCTTTACCTCCACGAGCCTGGAGGTCTCCTGGTGAAGAGCAGATACAACACAGAGCCCCCCAACACACATGCAGGGCTCATCATCATTATCACACAGAAATTACAATTACTCACTCCCTCCTCTGTGCTCCCAAAGAACTGCTCCTGCAGCATTTAACTAAGGTAATTACTGCTGTGGGAGGACTGTTGACTCACACGTCTGCACCAGGACAGTGGGGCTGCCTCGGGACAGCCGGAGCCACAGAGGGATCAGTACCCGAAGTCCAGGATCCCGCACGTGCCCCGGGGACAGACTGTGTGTCAGATGGAGGGAAGGTCCTGTGGTCTTTGAAAGCCACTTCCTTCTGGAAGTCACTGGGCCTCACAACCAAGCATGGGGTCTTTGTGAAGGAGGAAGCTGTGGGGCTGGACAGCCACACCTCCAGCCTCTGCCTCCAATTCTTGCTGGGGTTGTTCTGGAAAACCATGATGGGGCAGGACATTAAATCACTGTCTGATGTGTATGAGAGGTTCGGTCACTGACAGGTTGCTTAGGGTTTCTGCGTGATGGGGCTTCGGTTGTCCCGAAGCTGCATTTGTGTAGCATTTTATATGTCTTTAACAAGTCAAGTGTCCATTTCAAAGGATGGGGAGGGCACTGGTGGGAGGCATGGGAGCAAGATTCCCCCAGTATATACATTCAGAAATCCAGAAATGTCTCAACCAGCTCATCATAATTCCGGGAAAAGGGTCCAGCTCCATGGCCTGAGAATCCTGTGTGCTGGGGCTGGGAAGTCAGCAAGAGGCAGGAAAGAAGATGCCCGCACGCTCTCCGCCTGTTTCTAAAGCTTGTCCCCTTTCTTGGTCTCCAGGGCACAGAATTTGCTCTTGGATATAAAGTTCTAACCCTACTTCCAGTTCACATGACCGCCCCCCTCACCACCAAATTATCCCAAGATGTACATTTTTCCATGCAGGAAAATCTCCTGGCTCTACCTGCTCCTGGCCAACCCAAGAGCATCGCATCATTGTTATCTTCTATGAGTTCCAGGGCTGGTGTGCTCACTCCCCGGGGCAAGCCAGCCTCCCCCGCCTCCCCTACCTGAGCCGCTCGGCAGTGATGCTAAGCCAGGCCTTCAGAAACTGCAAGCATGCACGCGGCAGCATCCCTACCATCAATGTAGCAGCTAAATATTGTTAAGACTCCTAACTCCCCCATCTGTGTTTTGCCTCCCAAGAGGGAAAATAGTCTTCGCAGACATTCCCTGATCTGGCAGGCAAATTCTAAACCTTACTGGCAACCGCAGGCTTGTTTTCCCAACCAAACAGCTATGGAACCCAAAATTGTTCTGCCTGCGTTATGCTGAGAAGGGAACTAGCCAAACAGCTCAGTCTGGAGGCCCAGGCCCGGAAGCCGGTGGCCGTCTGTCTCCGTCGCCAGAGGAGACCCGGCGCCCAGAAGTCCCAAAGCCACTGGAGGCCCGCCCGCCATCCGCCGACGGCAGCTCCAACTGCTGGTGCTCGCTGCTCCTTTTTCTTAACACGAAATACACCCACCAAGAAGCTGATGGAAAACACTCACCACAGTGTGAAATCAACACTTTCTAACGCAAATACAGGGGGTTAAAAAAGGGAAAAGTTCCAACTCTTTCTCTGCAGATAGTTCCTGCTATGACACGAGGCAGGGGCACCGCCGCTGCCCTGGGCCCTGCCACCGGGAGGACCCTGGCGCCCCAGACCCTCACTTTCCACTTGATGGTATTTCCCTCCGTTTTTCCCAGCCCTTCCCAATCTGAATACCGGAAGCCCGCACCTGTGCGATTGCTAATAAACCAAATCTGATGATAACTGTGGCAGCCTAATTGATAGAGGCCTTTATCGACTGGCCTCGATGTCTGTCTGGGGTTCTCAACAGCCAAGATTTAAATGTTTCATTTTATTTTTAACTTTCACTTTTCCACATTTCAGCAATGTCAGGCAAAGAGGTATGGTTTTACTATCAGAAAGAATCATGGTGCAGAATAATTTATGACTTCAGCTTGGCTTTCAGAAAAGCTATTTCAAATCTTCACTTTGATTTGGTTGTATCAAAACTACTCAAAATAACAGGGGCACTTTCTTGGAACCAGAATATGTGAGCAGCACCTCAGGATTTCGAACTGAAGCCTCCTATTTATCCCAGAAGAAAACTTGAGAAAGGAATGAAGCCACAGAGAGGAAAATAACATTTTTTTTTTTTATGATTCCTTTGTTCCCCCCTCCCCACCTATCCCCAAACACACCCAAGCCACAAAGGAATGCTTCCCTCCTGGCGAAAGGTCCTGCCAGCCACCGTTCGCCCAGAGCTGTGGGCAGGTAGGGGAATCCTACCTGGGTGCGGGAGAGGCTGAGAGGAAGCCCCTGGCCAGGGGGAGAGGGAGGGGGGCTGTTTGGCTGGGATTTGTGTTAGGTCAACGCGACGAAGCAGGAAGAAATGATGTGTGTCCAGGGCAGAGAGTTCTAATATTGTAAGACTTACCTTAGCAGCTTAACTGCATACTTGTCTTAAGGACTGTCAGTCTGGTGAGAAAATACCCCAGAAAGGATGCAGCTGATCCAGGCACTGACAGATTGCCAGAGGGGCGTCCCAGTTCCCTATCACAAAAGGAAATACAGAAAGAAACGATGTAAAGTGAAATGTAACAAATTCACCAAATCACAGTAATATGCAGAGGTCAAGGAAATTCAACTGAAAAGGTTAAAGATGAAATCAAATCCGGTGTATGAGAATGAAAATCTATCCCAATGCAAGGCCACCGGTGACGTGCTGTAGACAAGAAGCTAAATACTGCCTAGCACTGGGATCTTTCATTTTCATCAGATCAATAAAAGCTTATATTTATCAGGATTCCAAGCAGCTGCCACTTCTGACAACCTCCACTTTATTTTCTCACTCCTTGCGCTGTATCAGGGCAAAGAGGGGAGGAGAAGCAGCTTTTAATGCTATTTACACCTGAAGACACAATTCCATTAAGAGGTCCTGTTTTGTTAAAGAAACAGGGAATGATATGATTATATTGGCAGGAGCGGGAAGTCTCTTTGTTCTTCCCCCCCATGTTTTTCCCCTTTGCGATCCAGACCCAGCACGAAGATTTCCTGACATAAGTCCATGTGTGAGGACTTTTTTTTTGTTCAAACTTACCATTTACAAAGAGAGGAAAGGCTTTCTGCTAAAACAGTTACCACTCTAATCATCTGTACAACAATATTTGCTATCAGGCATTCTAAATAGATTATCACCAGTCCATCTGTGTCATTATTGATTTATAAGGCTTTAAGCAGCTTTAGAATGGAAGCTTTCCCACTGAAGGGTTTCTTGTATAAATCAGAGCCGTGCTCAAATATAGCAGCCATCACTCAAGATATTGTTCTTAAAAATCATAACAAGAAGGAGAAAATGATAAATTGCTTGTAATATACTGATCCAAACTGATATGCAAATCTTGTTTTTTAAATATATTACTTGAGTAAAAAGAGGCGTCATTAACATATGAATGCTATATGCAAATGATGGTGACAGAGCAGATGTTGGCGCATGTAATTGACCTATATGTGAATTGCATCAGAACCCTTAACTCTATTAATTCACTACCCAGTAACTAGATATTGTCCAAAAAGTACATTCTTTGAAACCATATACTGGAAGCAAAGCTGACAGGGTTCCAAGGATTCTGAAACAAGGTCACTGTCACTAGTATTTTGCTGTCATCTGCATTCCCCTTCTTATAGATGACATCATCATGGGGCCGTGTAAATCGATCACTTAATAGCATTTAGAAAATACTGCAGTGGGGAACAGGTTATAAAAAAAAAATGCCCCAGTTTTATTCTTTTTCTTGGCAGAAATGTCATACCTCTTAAACTGAGGGTTTGTGCATGAGTGCACTGTGAAACACACAGATGCCATTTCATTCCCCGTCTTTATTTTTCCACTTCTTCTCAGAATGACATTAAATTGTATTAAATAGCCTTTTGTCCACAGGGCACAGACCACCCCGCATATGATAATGTATTAATGCCCCACGTTCCAGCCACTGAGCTGAAACATTCTGAGACTTGGAGGATAAGTATGAAGCACCATTGTGTGTATTGCCTGCTAACAACTGTGACACATACTAATAGAAACATACCTAATAAATTACTGCTTTCAGGTCTAGCAAGCTGACATTTCTCTGCAAGGGACAATTTTATATTTGTGGCACAGAACAAAATTGCTTCATATGAAGCCACTGTGGATTAGCATAAAAATTAACACTTAAATTTCAGCTTATTTTCCACCCTCTCCTCCTGCCACAACAATCAATTCCTCTTATAAATCTGATTAGATTTTATGATGCTTATTATTCAGAGCATGTCTCAACACAGCATTCACAGGCTTGAAGACTATTTGTTTAAATAGAAAAAAGAAGCAGATAAATCTATAGGTATTTTTTATTACCCCATTCCCCACCAGTTTCTTTCTCATATTGTAACATCAGTAATTGATTGCACACATTAATTAACATGTAAGGTAGAAATTCTGCATTATGCATGATTTATTTTCCTATCTGGTGAGTAGGTTTGTCTGCTGCCCTTGTGTTTCTAGGACATTGGGCTCGATTCCGGTCCAGACATAAATGCCAATGCTCATTCCCCCTGAAAGTTATTAATGTCAGATATGAAATGAGATTTTTGATTTCACCTGCTTACTAATCCACAAAAGCTGTTTTGAGTGATGCAGGCTTAAACGCCAAAATTTGAAATGATATATTGCTATATCTGATAACATGCAAATATGTTCATTAGACATAATTTAGCAGGAGAGAATGGCAACACTTTTATAACTAGTCTAGGTCAAAAATGGTTGTTAATTAAACAAGTCATGAAAAATGGCATTACAAGGAGACCGTCCAGCCGACACCAGACTTTCTAACGATATGCTGCCGAGGGGTACCGGATGCCTTCCACTGAAAACGGAGGGGAAGGAAAAAAAAAAACTTTCAGAGCATTTCACATAATCTAAAGCAATGTTAACGAAACTATACCCACATTAAGAACCTCAAATTGATCACATATGCGCCTTAGATTTTAATGGTAACACACTACACCTCTCCATTTGAAGACGCGATTTCACTTTCTGTCTTAGTGGCTTAAGGTGATTTATATGGTTGACTCCTTCACAAATAAACCAGAAAAGAAATTAATATTATATCCGGCCATGCCGCTGGCTGCCCTGAGTGTTTATGGCTGTGTATTTTAAATCAAGTAGAGCAATAAGCAAAAGGATGGTTGGACGGGGAGGACAAAGTTGGGACAGGCAAAGGAGGAACGTGCGTGCTGGGCGGGGGAGGTTCCTTCTCCTGTGGCCCTTCTCAGATGGACGCTTCTGTTACCTAGGGAACCAGGCTACAGGAAGAACTCTTGATTGGCCATGAGTTGAGATTCAGTGTGCACGCGGTTTTGATATACGGGCCACCTAAGCCTGTCTTCTTGGGGTGAGGCTTCATGAATGCCTAGGGGAAGGAGGGTACCTCAGGAGTTAAGTACAGTCTAAAGGAGCATAGGATGAGTTTCCAGCTGGTCACCCACGCCGCCCTCCCTGCAGAGAAGAAAGTATTTACAGAGCGATAAAGGCTGAACACATCTTCTAGAGCCAACAGGTACCCCGCGCAGCCTGCACGTGTGAAAGCCCTTTGTTGATGTTCTGCTTATCAAAAGCATCCTTGCAGCCAGACACTTAAACACAGTCTGCAAAGCAGCAAGGGGACGGATACACATTTCGAGCTCTGCACAAAAAAGGAAGGTTGAGTGTGGGAGCAAATAAACCATAAATCAAAAGAAGTCTGCATTTAAGCCATCGAAACAACCTGTCTATATTCACGACACCAACTCAGAGCTTGACGGAAAAGTTATCTCTAATCCTCACTCAGTCTGGTGGAGGCAGGTCCCTCTCCAAACCCTTCACGTCCAAGGGTACAACGTTCTCGTTCTTAGCCTGGCTTGCAGCCAATATTACTACCATTGCTAGAAACCTCACCTCACCTCACCTTTGATTATTATGTTTTATGGGTTCTGTGTTTTCAAATCCAGAATGTGACATTCAAAAAAATAAAAAAGATGGAAACCCTTCGGTGGGGGAGAAGAGAACGACCCTTGTTATGTTTCATTCCCACCGTGCCTTTCACTGCCTCTCCTACCCACTCCATGTGTGCCCCTCATGAATTCATCTGGACAGACAGCCCCTTCTTTCCAAACTGTCACACCGCAGCCCTAGCTCCTGGACTCAACCATCTATTGCTTCCCTATGAGGCATTCTGCCACCCCAGGAGCAACCCAAGGATGGCTCAGGGTCACAAGACTTACTGAGGCAGTCTGGGAGGACCCCACAAATTCTCAGGCCATCGGGAAGACCTGGGGAGGGAAGACTCCAAGACCCCAGCACACAAGTGACATTTAGATCCCAGGGTCACAATAGATGGGTTTAGCCTGTGCCTCTGGTGGGCCAATAATTCTCCCTCAGGGCCCCTGGCACTATTTGGCCAATTCCATGTGCCTCCACGCCCAGTGATGAGAAAGATGCCCAGGGTTCACTCTGGGTTATGGTTAAACTACTCCACATTTCTCCAGAGAATTTAATTAATTTCCAAGTGTTTTATCTGTGGAAAGAATGAAATAAATGAATGAACTAACAGATGCATATACAGAGAAATTCGGTGAATAAGTGCATGAATGTATAAAGACATGCATGGATGGATGGATGGAGAGATAGAATGATGACTGAAAGTTTCAAAAAGTAGTAAATGCATGAATTAATGTGTGAATGCAAAAATACATATGTAAATAAAAAATGCCTTATGAATGAATGAAAGAATACCATTGGCACCTTTTTAATGAACAGGTATCCACATGATCTCTTATGGCATGTGCACCTAGCGAGCTGATGTAAGATGTAAGAGAAGAAATAGTAATTTCTTGTTTATTTTGTCAAAGTGTTTGGACACCCATCCCGGGCTCCCTGCTTGTATCTCAAAGAACACAAGCTCCTAGAAAACCCTGTGGGGCAGCCAATAGGATTCTGCACAAATGCCCACAGACTCAGGGGAAGGGAAACAATATTCGTGCCTCCAGTCTGAAGCTTCCGGATGAGAGGGCTCAGTCAGGCATTTCTGACCATGAGCCACCTGGCTTGGGTGCAGTCTTGCACACGCTAGACACTGGTGGACACCTCCTCTGGGGCAGGAGCCGCAGCCAGCAGGAGCACATTACCACCTGAGCCTCCATTTCTTTTTTTTATTTTTTATTTTTTTGAGGAGGGAGGTAATTAGGGGTTTGTTTGTTTATCTGTTTGTTTATTTGTTTATTTATTTAATGGAGCTACTGGGGATTGAACCCAGGACCTCATGCATGCTAAGCACGCATTCTGCCACGGAGCTATCCCTTCCCCCTCCCCCCGCCTCATTTCTTCATCTTTAGAATGGAGGTAACATATCTGAAAATGCTTAGCTCAGGGCCTGGCACCCAGTCACCACCCAACCATCTGCCATCATTGTCTGATATCACCGAACAGCTCTGTCCTGTGGCTTCTGGGTCCCCGGCCCATAGAGGGCTTGTTCCTAGGTGAGCATCCCTCTCTGCCACATGTGCTGGGGGCCAGGCTACCCAAAGCGGGAGACTGGACCATAGGAACCTTCATGACTCCTTTCAGGTATGTATTTTATTTCTTCTACCAAGCTCCACTGACCTGCCTCAATAAAGACATTTTCTATTTAAAATAACTGTACAGAGTCAATCTTTGTGATTCTTTGCTCTACTACAGAATTTGGTTTCCTATCCATAGAATCAAGAACTTGATCTAGATCATGGTTTCTCAGCATTTTCTAGCAGTCACTTTCCAAGGAAATCTTACCATACAAGCAGTTTCTCTAGCCACAGCTGCAAAGGAGACCTCAAGTCCTCTCTTTCTCTTGGCTCCTGAGGCTGCTTCCTAGAACCCCTGAGGTCCCACAGAAGCCAGTTTGAGAACCACTGGATTGGAGGCTTCCTGATAGCCAGGAAACTGTTAACTCTGTGGCAGCAGTCATAGTGGCATGGAAGGACATGTCCTGGATGTCGGGTGGTCAACAGGGCCGTATGCCAACCCCAATATTGCCATCAATACCTGGGCAGGCTGGTGTTTACACACAGGAGCTAGAGAGATCCCTTCCCACACTGACAGCCTTCCAGCCCCGATTAGCCACCCACTCCTCTCTTCTGTTTCCAGTCCCGCCACTAATTCCAAGCCAGAGGCCAGTCCCCATTGAGGCAGGTGGACTCAAACCCAGGCATGGCTCTTGAGGAATACCAGAGGCTCCTGTTGGTGGGTAAAGAAATCCTGCCTTAAACACGTGTCAGGAAAAACACCCAAGACTCTCCCTTAAAAAACTGGCCATTAGACACCATCAGAGGCCGTCTCCCAGAATGAAGACAAGAACTCATCTGAAATTTCTAAGTGTGGAGGGGCTATACTTTCCTTTGCTCTCCCACTTTAACTAGGCTGGGGACAACGTGGCCCAGATTTCAGTGATTTGCATACCACCTTCACCCTACCACCATCTCTGCGCATACCTGTACCGTTAACTAGTGAGGCTTTTTCTTGAAATTGACTCACAGATTTCCTTAAATCAATTTGTTTCAAATGGAAATTTTATATTACACTGCCATAAATCAAAAACAATATTTATTCCCCATCTAAGTATGTAAAACAGATACCTAACTATATCAAAGAGGAAAATGCTCAGCCACGTCGAAGCTGAAGTCATCTCTCGACGTTGGGGCACCGTGGGGGTGGGGAGCTGAGAGCAACACCTTTGGGGTGAGCAGCCTGGGCCTGAATTCTCCTCCACTACGCTCTGGACTGTGGACTTGAGCACCTGACCTCCTCTCTGAGCCTCAGTTTCCTCATCTTTAAAATGGGATGAAAATAGTACCCAAGTCATAAGGTTGTCGCAAGAATTAATTAAATTAAATGAGATGGTTAGTAACTAATTAATTGACATAGCATGCCTGGTGCATGGTTAGCTCTTATGTGTCCCCTACAGAATGTTGGCTCACACACCATGAACTAGCCCTTCCCTCCTGCATCGGCCCAGGAGAGGGACTCGCTCAACAAGTAGCTCCCAGGGCGTGGCAGGTGCTGGTGGCGAGAAGTGAGCCACAGGAGCCAACAGTTACCGAGATTTCAGGCCCAGTGTTGGCACAAAGGTGGGAACAAAGGATGCACGTGTAGGGTCCCCAGCATGGCATCTGAGATGGGCCACTGCCGTGTCCAAGTCCCATCCCTGGGGACAGGCAAAGAGGACGGGAGACCAGAGAGACAGCAGAGGCGTGCATTTCAGCACTGGCTCCCAGCCCCTGAATCCCAGCACCCAGGCTGGGCCCGCACATCCCCACCCAGGCCTGGGCTCACCTCCCCAGCACTTGTTGCTTGTGTTCATCACAGCCGTCACATCAACACATTACCTTAAAAAGTACTGAAAGAGTGGCAGTTTGTAGGATGCACTTGGGGACGACCCATCTCTGTTCTCCTCCCCCACACCCAACCCAGCGTCCTGTGGGTCAGGCTTTCCTGGGAGCAGATGTTTGTATCCGTCCTGAAGCAGCTCCCAGTTTCTCCAAGAACAGGCTACCATCTCCTAGTTTTTACTTCTAAGGGTCCGTCTACAAAAGTTTGTGTTTCTCAAAAGCAAGTACCCTCAAAAATCTGATGGAAACTGCAGGGCTTCTCCATGGCAAAATCACAGATGCATGGTAGATTTTTAATCCCATTGCCAGGAGATCCTGGGGTTCCTCTGGGACCCCAGGTGACAGCCCTCTGAACACATTACCTCCTCCCCCCTCGTCTTCAGATGGGCACAGGGCCTTCCTGGGTGAAGGCGTTCCTGGAGACACCCCTGGGGGGGGAGCCTCCCCCAAGCCCAGCCCCCACCTCGCGGGAGGGAGGGGCTGAGAAGCGTGCTACCCTCAGGAAGCAGAGCCTGTGACGGGCATTCCAGAGAGATGCTCTCCCACCCCAGGAATCACTAGGTGTGGCTTCAGGACAAACATCCACACACACAGAGGTTCGTTTTGCAGGCATAAACACACGCTCTCTAAAATAGGCAATGTTGAGTCTCTGGGACAAAATGAGGGTATGAAGCCGACACTGTTTACAATCAGCTGGAGCTCTTGGACTTGCAAGTCCTTTATCCAGAAACATTCATGTGAAAGGCGCTTTCTTAGGAGCG
This sequence comes from Vicugna pacos, assembly GCF_048564905.1. Taxonomy (NCBI): domain Eukaryota; kingdom Metazoa; phylum Chordata; class Mammalia; order Artiodactyla; family Camelidae; genus Vicugna; species Vicugna pacos. Next base: position 19,436,178 of record NC_132995.1, read on the forward strand.
GGTACTTGTCTCACTGAGGCTAGATAGGATGATGCTACCATAGAAGGGCTTGCCCCGCGGCCCACATCTGTCCCTGTGGGGGCGGGGGGTAGAGCAGACCCAGGAACAGCTGCCCCGGAAGAGCTCGAAACGGACGGCCCAGTGCCTGCCCTTCTGTGAACTGGCAAATCCCAGCAGCAGCGACAAGGCTGAAAGCCATCTGGCTGACCCCAAACCAAATCATTGATTCAGGTGTTTATTGCTCTACAGTCTTTATTAAAACAAACAGTGTAAGAAAACAACCCCCCAAAAATGTTTTTTCTCATTTCTTTCAATTGTTCTGCTTGGCAACTTTATTGCACATTAGTTCAAAATAAGCTGCCAATAAAGTTGGATAAAATTAAACTCATGCTGGAGTTTTTTCCTCAATAATTTTTGTTGGGTTGTTTTTATTTTCATAAGGATTTGAAATGTGGCATTATCTTGGGTTCAGAATTTCACTGTCTGGGTAGTTACAACTTAACTTCTACTGAGTTTACGAATTCCAATCTCAGTTCTTTTAAAATGAGTTTGGTTTTACTGGTAGTTTCATACCGAAGAGGTCTTTGTAGCAGTTTGTCTTTTCCTATACGAAAACCACAACATAAAATCAGAATCTTCTATACAGTAATTAGGCTCAGAAAATTACGTGATTTCTAATTTAACAGAACCTCACAACACTGTGTATCCACAGCCCAAAGTCAGGCTTTGAATATATGATTTCTGGAAAATATTTTTAAAAGATTGCATTTGTGAATAGGCCGAAATGATTCAATTTAAGATAGCAAAAAAAAAAAAAAAATCAACATCTTGGAGTAAAAATAATGCACTGTAGTAATTTGATTATAGTGAAAATCAAACGCTGTTGTGTTATGAGCAAACAATAGGCACTTTTATGCAACTAAACATTTTTCTGGCTATCTAACTATGATTTATTCATCTAAAATGATAAATTTAATCCCATCACCACCAGATCAATTGCAGGTATAACAGATAAAACCAGAATAAATCATTGTATCACTGTATTGGAAACACAAAGAGCAGACAGAGAGAGAGTTTGGACTTTAAAACTGGAATCTGTTTCCAGGCGTTCCAGAGGACCATTTGCCATGGAGAAGTTCAATGTATACATAAAGTCATCTGATCCAAATATGCTAATGATTTTTATTGGTCAAATCTTAAAAGTGAGGTTTATTTTTATGAGTACGCATTAATTAACCCAGCATGTACTATCTCTCAGACTATCTTGCCAGGGTCTTTCATTTAAACATGTTTATTGTGAAATGTTTGCATTCTCCACATTTGTGGCCCACACACGGATTATTTCATACTTTCCTTTAGAGCACTTAGAAAAGTTAAAAGGAGTTATTGTTTTTGATTAATGCCATTTTGGGGCCGTTTTAAAAAAAAAGAAAAAAAAGAAAAAAGGAGCTCCAAATCTTAGCTCTGCATAAATTCTTTGACATTAGAAAAAAAAAAATCTCCCGAAGTTCCACTGCAGAAAGATATGTTGGGGGGGGCTGTGCTGGGTTTATTTGAAGGTGGCCGGCTAAAACTGAACTTTCTTAACTTTGGTGTTTGCATGAACTCATGTGGACTAGCAGTGCCCGATGTGGTGCAACCATCCATCACAGGAGAAGAGGCAGCCGGCTCAGGGCCGTGGCGTGGTGCCGCGCAGATGGGAGTTCTAAGGCCCTGCCTGTCATCTTTTGATTAAGAAAAGGAAATGACTTCACTACAAAGATATTCCCTCTTGTGTTGTTTTGTTTTAACTGAGTTTGTACTTTCCACCAAACTGGACATATTTATTGAGACTCATAAGTTACTTCACGATTACCAACATCACTGCAATCTCAACAAACTATTTTTTTCCTTGCCAATTATCTAAATATCATAACTATAAAATATCTTAAAACATTCTCCATACTGTAAACATCTTAGCTACAAAGCTTTGAGTGTAAACAGTATGATGCATCAGAATGGTTTTAAGCGATGTTATAAAAACTGCTCTTAAAAACTAAACAAAAATGTAAAGCTTCCATCTGTTTTATGATTTTTCCACTGCTGAACGGCTGCTGTGTGCCAGTTCACTGAACCATGGCTTGCTAAAGAGATTGCCGGGGTCACAGATTGAAAAAACAAAGAGCACGTCTTTAATGGTGGGATTTTTTCCCTCAAGTCTTCCTGACATGGCTGGAAGGGAATCAAGTGCGCGGCGGCAGAGGCGAAGGGACGGAAAACGCGCAGGACGCCTGTTGCAGGAGGAACCCGCTCTCTGTGAGCCTTGCATTTTGTAAAGGATGTCATTTCGGCAATTATCTTAGGTGGTTCGGCGATTGTGGATCTGCAACCACAATGCGCTCTCACTTCCTCGCAGAATTTTCTTTGGGGCCCTGTATATACAAGTTAAAAATAGACAGCAAATTGCATACTAAGAAAAGGCATTCAGGCTTATTTTCGTGTAAATATGCAGGTCTGAGACGATGATAATTTAGAGACGGCCCTTTTTCCTTTGCTCTGAGCCCTGGTCCAAGGGGATCTGAAGGTGCCTGAGCAGGTGAAAAGATTAATCCTCAAGGAGGCAAGAAAACCGACCTTCACTTGCAAGGCTTGTCTCGGAGACATTCAGAGGTGACAAGGGGAGGAGACTAAAAGGGACAGTGCATTAACCCAGTGTCTGGAAGACACTGCTGCATGGGGGGAGCACTGCATGGGGCATCAGCTGAGCCCACTGCAGTATCCCATCAGGGAGGGGACTGCTGCCCGAGATGTATCCTGGGGCCCTCTGACATCATCTTGTCCCCTGAGGCCACTTCTGAGGAACCGCAGTGACTACTGGGTTTGGACTTCCTGGGCTGGCTAGCTGGCCCCTGTTCCCCCAGAGACGGAGCCATTGGAGCCTGGGGGCCTCTCTGGCTCCCCCAGGAAAGGCTCACAGTGACCAAGACACTGCTCATCAGCTCCCGAGGCCAGCCCAACCAGGCTCCCTGTCCTCACTGCTCCCCTTTAGAGCAGGCACTCCCGGGGCAGGGACAGGGCAGGTGGCAGGCTGCCAGGGGCCAGGGCAGGTATAGCTGGGAGACTGCCTGCCTTCCTTGCAGTGACAAGCACAGGGTCAGCCAGCTCACAACCGGGGGAGGCCCCGAGGTGAGGGTCACACTCAGATATCTGGGGGAGAAGAGGGCACGCAGGGCTGGAGATGCCAGACAAGTCCACCCTGACGCTAGTGTGGCCACCCACCCACAATGGCCCTCGCAGAGCACGACCCATCTCCCTCTTCCACCTCCCCTCCACTCCCCAGGACTCCGGCTGGCAGTCTATGGTGTGGAGGTCCTGCAAAGCCACTTGCAACGAGGGCGACCCTCACCCCAAGGTGGCAGTGTCCATCTCTATGAGTGACTTTGTGGGTCCTAGCAGGAGGCCCATTGTGGGCAAGGGACCCTCCAGGGAAGGCCAGCATGTCAGTGAGGGGGTCTCAGCCCAGGAATGAGCTAAAGCCTGTGCAAGTCACACTCTGAGACCGGAGAGCTATGGTGTGGAGACCCTCGGGAAGCAGGTCCGATGTGCCCTCTCTTGCCCACTCCTCCTGATGTGTATCCATTTCCCTCCGCGCCTCACGCCTGCACCTCGCCAAGCAGACCAGTGACCCAGAGAAAGACTGCTCACGTGGCTGGTCAGAGGCCCTACCCAGCCTCACACGCTGCTCTGGGACTCCCACTGCACTCAGGGTTTAAGAGCCCAACCCAGAACCCCAGACCCTGCCATGTGGGGTCTCACGTCCCAGGGTCGGAGCAGCAGTGACCCAGAACAACACCCAGCGTGCGGGCCCTGTGGGCTCCTAGGCAGGCTGGCACGATTCCGTGCACATTCCAAATTTAAATCTGGGACGCTCTCCCCTGTTTTCACTGCTCCAGAACATGGGGGAGGCATCTGCCTGGAAACAGCTGTCACCCAAAGGAGGAGGCGGCACATGCGGCTCTCCCGCGCGCACCTCCGTCAAAAGCCACACGGCAGCCAGGGTTACTTAGCTACGGAGCGTCACAGCCCGGGGGAAGGAGGGCCAGCCAGGGAGAGAGCCCCGCGGGGCAGCACCCTCAGGCTCCCGAGGCCCCGCCCTCTCACACATGCCGACAGTCAACAGAGCCACCTGCAGTGAGGGCGCCTCTGCGTCATCGTGGGGAAACTGAGGCTCAAAGAGGTTAACGAGTGTGCCCAAGATCACACAACTACTGAAATAATAATACAGTGAACTTAGACATGAAACAGAAACAGACTCACAGACATAGAATACAGACTTGTGGTTGCCAGTGGGGGAGGGGGGTGGGAAGGGATAAACTGGGAGTTCGAGATTAGCAGATACTGACTGATACATAATAAAACAGATAAACAAGTTTATACTGTATGGCACAGGAAAATATATTCAATATCTTGTAGTAGCTCAAGGTGAAAAAGAACATGAAAATGAGTGTATGTATATTCACGTATGACTGAAAAATTGTGCTGTACACCAGAAACTGACACAGCACTGGAAACTGACTGTAACTCAATAGAAAAAAAAAGATAAATAAATAAATAAATAAATAGTGGAAGGAAATTTAAAAAATAAAATAAAATAGCTATACAGTACTCCCAATAACAAACAGTAAAAACTAAGACTCACTAGCACGTGCATAATGCTTACGGCGAGCCGGGCGCCCCTCGGTGTGGTCCAAGTTCAGAGCCTTACAACAACCTTGTGAAATGCTGTCAGCACTGCCCTCGTGCAGATAGGAGGAAACGGAGGCAAAGGACGGTCAAGTGATTTGCCCAAGGCTAAGTAACCAGGGAGTGACGGACCCCAGACTCAGTTCAGTGGGCTGTCTGGCTCCGTGCTCCACAGCCCCCATGCCACACTGTCCACCATCACTGTCACGGCCATCTTCGGGGCAGCAGAGGAGTCAACACCTACTGCGCTCCAGCCGGGAGCCCAGGGTGGTGCCGAGTTCTTTCAGTTTCATGCTCTGTTGTATGTATTTAATTCCTACTTTTCACTTTAACCCCAGTACACAGATACCAGGAAACTGAGGCTCAGAGACATCCCACAGTTCTCTGAAGGTCACACGGGGTCCAAAGGTCAGCAGCAGAGCAGAGAGCAAACCTGAGTCCCTGGCGAGGGATATAAGCTGGACCTGGAGCCAGCGTGTTCCCCACAGAAGACCTGCCCGGGGCCGCGGGGTGTCTCTGGCCAGGGTCGGGAGCAGGATGTCAGGAGAGGAAGCGGGGCGGGCACGGTTATGTCACGCTCAGCGCGGTGCTGGAGACGCTGTTTGGAATTTGCCGTGGTTGCCAACCCATGTGTACTTCTCACTGAGGCTAATCTCGATTATAATGAGGGTTTATACTAAGTCCAGAGCAGGGAGGAGGCCAAGCCGAAAGCTACAGTTCAGGCAGATGGTGGTGGGAGCTACTACAAACACTGACCATATTTAGGAGAAGTCAGGAGACGGGGACGCCAGCCTTTCGGCTCAGCAACCCGACCCGGTGGGCCAAGCAGCCTGGCCGGCGAGGTGTCCAGCACCAGCCTGGCCATGCAGAGCCACAGGCGGGGGCTTCTGTCTGTCACCTCAGGGTGCTCCAAGTTCAAATAGCAGGAAAGAGGACTAACTTGAAGGGCAAAGGAGAAATACAAGGGCCGCCAACCTGCCCTCCATCAAGAAATGCTGAGGTCCCCAGGGATGGGCCTCCAAAAACAAGGCTTAGAAGACGGGGCCCTTGAAGCCAGGACCTCCCCTGAGAACACAGACAATATGAAACATGCTGGCGGGTCAGGCTGCACTTTCCTCGAACTAATCACTAATGAAGTTTGGGGTAAGCTATTTTGAAAGCAGCCCACACAGCACAACCACACGCCGTCATCAGCTGCCGTCCTCAAATGCAATTTCATTCATAATTAAATATGAAAAAGCCACCACCTTAAAATAACATCAGGGGTCACAGCTGAACTCTCCAGCCCAGGCCTGTGAATTCTGGCCTCTGCTGACCTCTCCAAGATGGTCTAAAACGCACACGCTCACTCCTGCCCCAGGGGTCCACCTCCTGTCCCCCAGACACATCTGTGGTCCCACCTCCATACCTTTGCCCATCCCACTCGACCTTCCACGCATGCTCTTCTCCTTCCTCTCTGCCTCCAAGTGCCAGCTAAGAGTCACATCCCTGTGAGCAATCTCTCCCAAGAAGCCTTGGGCAGCCAAAGCCTGAAGGGCCCCTGGCCAGCCTCTGAATTTCAACAGCAATTGTTTATACAATCCTTCTGGCAAAGTTGACCATGCATGAACCTGAGCTCCCTTCTCTTGCCCTTCTAAGCATCATTAGCATTCCACTTGTGTCTCCTTCATTCATTTATTCATTCCATCAGCAAATCCTTCCTGAGCACCTACTATGTGCCAGATGCCAGAGAAACAACAGGGAATGGTCAGACGTGGTCCTTGCCTTCCTGGAGGACACCTTCTAGAGGGACCAGACGAGTAATTCACCAACAGTTAGGTGCTAGCTGGATCTTTCCAGCTGGACTCTCAGTCCTCCAAGGACTGACCCTGCCCTAGACTTATGTCAGTGCCTAAACCAGTGTAGGACACCCGGTCTACTCAGAAAGCACTGACCAGCCCACACTTCTGGGCGGAGTCCCCTCTTCCCAGGCCCATCCATGGCTCTGCCTCCTACACCCGGGTATGGGAGAAATTTGCTTGGTGAGGACAGAGCTGGGTGGGTGTCACCCCATGAACCCAGTGGTTCTTAGTGGCTGCTGGATGGCCCAGTGCTGAGCTGCAGATGGAAGCAGCTGGAGGGGACCCGTGCAGGACCAAGACAGAGAATAAGCCCATCCCTAAGCCAGGTGGTGCAAAACAAGCAGAAACATTTTAAAGGCCACCATCCGGAGGCAGCTCCAGTGAGGAAGATTCTGTCCAAGCACGAGGGTAGACCGGGAGCCACGCAGGAAGTGGCACTCATGGCCTCTCCACATGTGCTGGCTGAGGAGAGGATGGATGCCCTAGAGAGCAGGAGGCAAGAGGTCAGGGAGGAGGTGCCCCAGGCGCCAGGAAGTGGCCAGCTCAGGGGACCAGACGCCCACAGCACTCACCTGGCACTTGCTGACCATGTATCTGGCAGACACATCCTCATCCGATGTCACGCCAGCACACCTTGACCCCAGTCTTAGCTGAAGTGCTGCTAGTCTCAGGGTCTTCCTCCTCGAGGGAGAAGCCGGAAGTACTCACCTGCCACGTGGGCATTTGATCAAAATTCCAAAGGAAAAAGATCAGTTTCAGGGGTTGGAAAGTCCATCCAACTTGCTGGGTATCCAGCTAATAAGTTTTTATAAACCTCTTTCTCCATCCATCCTCAAGATTCACCCAGCTGTGGGTCCCATTTGGACGCCATTATTAATACTCAAGCTGTCAGAATTATGACCCTTTCTACATAAGGGACAGAGGACGTTCTGGAGCCCCAAGTGCTCCCTTCCCATTGGCTCAGCTGCCTCTTTCCCTGGCCGCTGCCACGCTCAGATGCATGGAGCGCTCGTTTGACTGAAAGCTGTGGGTCTGTCACCAATCATGTCCATCAGCAATCAGCAGATCAGCAGCCTGCTTGTGCAGACACTTCTATTTTCAACCTGCAGGGTGGTTTGGGGGTTTCTTTTAAATTTAACTATCCTCATTAAGGATTCATAGCACACCAAAAGAGTGATTTTTTAAAAAATCATCTTTGCAGAAAAGGAATATCAGCAAAAATAATCACTATTCCAGGCTCAACAATGAGTCCCTAATGAGGACAGCAGTCATCAGTTAAATAAACATATCATTAGGGTGAGAATAGATGTGTCAACACAGACACAGTCCACTAATTTGTGTGTGTGTGGGGGGAGGTCCGTGGTTAGTCTTGGTGGGGTCCGGCTGGGGATGGGCGTGCCTGTGACACAGGCCTAGGTCACCTTTCACAGGTAGGGCGCAGGGTGCGGGTGAGGTCAGGTGATGTGAGGTGGAAGCTACTGATGGAACAAGTGTCAGAAGGAGACATTGCTTTGAGGACCAGGCGGGCCTGCAGGTGAGCAAGTTTCACCCAGGAATGATCCAGGCAGCTCCAGACAGAAATAGCACGAGACAGGGAGGATGTAGAAGAGATAAGAAGCCATGCTGGTCTCAGGGGCCAAACCCCACCTGGACGCCCATTGTGAGCACCAGCTCTCCACCCAGTCCTCCACTTGGGAGAATCACAAGTGATGCTTCCTTTGAGAAGGAGAGAGCACACGGAATGAGGTGGGTGCCCCATTGGAACTCCCAGACTTCTATTTATCTGGGCTCCACGGTCCTCTAGAGACGGGGCTCTGGCCAGGAGATGGGGGCCTCGTGGATCACAGAAGCACGCTCCCTTTCAACAAATATTCATTGAGTACTTCCTGTGGATCAGATATTGCACTAGATCCTAGGGTGCAACACAGAGCAAGATGCACCTGGCCCTTCCTGTCGTGGGACCTAAATTTATGGGAATGAGAGAGACAATATCAGGATAATCATAAGTTGCGATAAAGTGTCACAAAAAATAAACAGTGGAGGCTCACCGTTGAGCCTGACTCACGCCATCAGAACTGTGATTCTACATAAAGGGAAGAGGATGTTCCAGAACCCCAAGCACTCGCTTCCCTATTAGCCCAGCAGCTTCTTTCCTTGGTTGCTACCACGCTCAGATGCATGGAGCTCTCATTTTACTGAAAGCTGCAGGTCTGTCTCCCTTTGGCATCCTTTGCTCAGGTGAGAGACAGAGAGCCGTGAGGGAGGTGGAGGCTTTCTGAGGAGGGGACATCTGAGCTTCATCCTGGAAGATGAGAACGTGCTGGAGGTAGAGGCTGGGGGAAGACCAGTCCTGCAAAGGGGCAGGCCTCAGGGGATGTAGATGTCAGTGGAGGAGGGGCCCTAGACGCTACCCACTGAAAACGGGAACCTGAGGTCCACAGTGGCAATACTCTTCTCTACATCCCTTTGGTGGAAAAGCGAGGCCTTGAGCCAGGCCTCTCAATCCCCAGCTCCAAAGTCAAGAGTCCTCTGAGTCCCTCTGAGTCCCTCCGACTTGCCCTGAGCCCAGAAAACTGCAAGTCTCTTGTCCCAGAGGAAAGGCTGATGCAAAATGGAAGCCCCCCACTGGCCTGCACCCACGAGACCCAGGGTGCAAGAAACTGACCACTCAAGAGTGGACTTCTGCCCCGTGCTGCCTCTTCTGCCCTAGCTGCTCACATCACCAAATTTATTTCAACATCATAGTACTGGCCACAAACTTACCCAGAATCAGACTTAGTACAATTAATATTCAACATGTGGGCACCCAGAGCCTCCCGGCATCATGACAAATAAAGGATACAATGTATTACTCAATAGTGACCCAACTCACAAAACTTAGTGATGGCGCTTTGGTGGTGGTGGTGGTGGTGGGAGGAGTCAAAGTAAGAGAGCCAAAGTAGTACTTATTGGCCGCCTACTGTATGCCAGGCATGATCTTAAGTACTTTCAAATACAGCATCTCATTTAAGTCATATCATAAACTATCAGCAAAAACTATTTTAAAAAAATTTTTGCAGTACTTTTAGTCTGCTCTGCTCAATCAATATTGTTTTTGAAAATCAAGTAGCAACCGTTCGATATTACCCAAATCAATTTTGATTTTTCTTCGGAAATTTGGTAGAGAAAGTATCTCCCCCACGGGCAGACCCGGTAAGTTAAGTTATGCCTCAGGGCAAAATATCCGGCCACAGGCATAAATCTCCATTTTTAAAAGGTGTGTGTTTGGATGGAAGTATTGACATGACCCTCAGAACTTACAGCAGCACCAAGAGGTGCAGCTGATGCAGCAAGGGAGGGGGCCTGAGAAACTTTTGTCCACACCATCCGTGTGGGCCTTCCAAGGTCTGTCCAAGAGACCGCTCCAGTGGAAACTTTTCAGGGCCATAAAGGAGGTGGTCTCGTAATGCAATCACCACTTTTACCAATGTTTTATCGTATTCGTTGGTCCCACGTTACAACACAGAACTCCATTACTCCCTCTGAGTTGCCATCTCTAAGCACACATTCTGTGGAACAGGCTTGAAATAGATTCCTCCCCATCTCCATTCCCCAGCCCCTTCCCCCCCGCACCCAACCTCCAAAATTCCAACTAAGCATATTTTTTACTCAAAGGGCAAAGTTGGCCTAGGATTATGTGTGTTTCTGTGCAAAGGATATGCTTTCAGCAAGCCGAACCGCATTCCTATGAAGCAGAAATATTCCCTGTAAGCTGCCTGCTCCAGTCCTTTCGGTCTTTTCTTAACAAGGCTCTGTTCTGCGGACTTGTGGTTCCGGGGCCTCAACTCGCAGATGTGCCCCAGGACAGGTGTTTATCTACCTGAGAGGCCTGAGACGGACCCTGACCCAGCCCTTCCGACTGCTAAGCTGCCTCTCGCATGGAGCTGCGGGCCTCCCTGATGCGCTGACTGTCTAAAAGCAAGCCTGCAAAATAGGTCCATTTTACTACGAGCCAGAAGAGCTCCCTTTGCACAAGTGTGTCCCTCTCTTCTATAATCCTAATTCCCATTTCTTACGCTGACAATGCCCCAAAATTCTATTGTTGGCAGGGGGCTGGGGGCAAGGGGCAAGCGGGAGGGCTGGAGAGGGGAGTGCAATCGAGAAGAGCAAGGTTGTGGGGAGGGTAGAGCTCAGCGGTAGAATGCATGCTGTACAAGGTCCTGGGTTCAGTCCGCAGTACCTCCGTTAAAACAAAAATAAACAAACAAACCTAATTACCTACTCCCCACCACCACCAAAAAAAAACAAAAACCAAAAAAAGAATAACAAGATTAAAGCAGCCAGTATTTCTAAGTAGCTCTTGATGGTTCCTAATTCTTAAAGGCCACCAAACTGGATCCAAAATACACCAAACACATGGTGACATTGGCGTCAAGAGGGGCAGGGAAATCCAAAGAGAACCCCTCTCCAAATAAATGTCCAGGCACCGATTTTTCCAGAGAAAGGCATACTTGTCCCTTGCAGTGTACACTGGGTCCAGCAACTACCTCCCTCCTATAGGGCGGATTCACCAGATTAGGCCTTTGTCTGGGGCACACTTGGGGTGCAAACAACTCTTCGCGTTACAAAACACTTTCTCCGGAACCTGGGTGGTCAGCTGAGGCCCGCGTGGATGCCCCAGTAACGCATCACCGTTTATGGACTGAGCCGGCACCAAGAGTCAAGGAGTCCACTGCAGGGAACTCAGGGCACGCTCCGCGTGAGGTCAAGGGCGGCCCGGGCCACAAGGAAGGCTGCACAAAGCCCCCCGCTAGGAGCACATGTGTCCATCTGGTGCCTCGCTGGGGGCTGTGGAGGTTTTGCTGTGACAGGAGCACAGCCCCACACAGGAGTTAAACTTGCCCTCCAGCATCCACCAGTCTGGCTTGTTCTGCCCACGGGGACCCAATGGATGTCTCTCCGCCTCCCCCGCGGGTCCGTAGAGCTGGGCGCACAGAGGCACCTAATGGCTCTCTGATAAGCCAGTATTTGACTAATGGTCGTCATAGTTATTATGCACCAAGGGCTGTTCTACATGTCAGGCACCTAACAGGCATTACGTCCTTCCATCCACACCAACCCCACAAAGAAGGTTCCATCCAGGGCACTCCATCCGGGAGAGGAGGAAGCAGGCATGGAGGAGGCTGACCTGTCCACCCGAGAGATGGGGGCTCGCGGAGCCAGGCTGACCCCGCCCACTCGCACTGCTGACGGGAGATGCCCTCCATGCTGGGGGAGGTCTCCGGGTAACATAAGACTGTCCCCCATCCTGCAATGTCCTCATGAGCCCTATTCCATCCATCGGAGACCAAATACATTGCCCAAAGGATAAAAATTCCACAGCTCGTGCTGCAGGAGCCGGAGAGATGGAGGCCAGGGTCTAGGAGATACGGGAGTGTGGTCTGAATCCAAGCCTGCTTCACTTAGGGGAATTTAGATGTGAACACAAAGAAATCCAAATCCAAATTCACAAAAGCCCCCCTCAACGAAGGGCCTGCATGCAGGTCTGACTTCTAAACAAAGCCTGCTGAGGAGGCTGGGGGAATAATTACGGCATGCAAATGTCATGTGATTTTTGTCACTGATCTTTTAACATGCATAGCCGGGTTCATGTGTCTCCAATTCAAAATCCAAAATTGAAGACTTATGTGGAGATAATTATAAGTGAAAATCAAACGCAGGCCTGGAAAACACCCCACTTTCCTCATAAAACAACTGTATGCCAAGAAGAGCCTGGATTCCCAGAGGAAGTCGATGGGCCGGGCCGCACTGGCCAGGGCGGGTTCACACCCAGTGAGGGGCTCGGGGGTTCCAGGTTTGCTGTGCGCCCCGGGGACCGGGGCCGGAGCTCCGTGCCCACAGCCAGGGCGGACACACGTTCCTTGTGCATCGATTTCAACAATAATGCATCCTTTAACAAAAGGCTGCCAGGGAACAGGAGGCTAAAATTGCACAGGGGTAAAAAAAAGGCTTTTAAAGAAAAAAGATCTCCCAGTGTGTCTTCCCAGAGCTGCCTGTGCAGCTGAGTCCCCTCAGGTGTGCCGAAGGGGACAGCACCCCTCCATGTCCCCAGCCACCGTCTGGCATATAGGCAACAGCCCTTCTCACGAAGTTGGCGGTGACCAAACTCAAGAGGGTTCCCTAGAAGAAGCCAAAGGGACACGGAAGGCTGCCTTGAGGAGGCTTGCTCCTCCAGGGCAAAATGACGCCACAGGGCAGAACCCCCCGAGGCCCGGCCCCTCCCACGGGCTTGGCAGGGCAGCGCCAGCCCGCCGGCCTCACACCGGGCGCCCTCCTCGCCGAGCCTCTTCAAAGAGGCTGCGATTTCTCAGCTCTGCCTGCTTGCCTAGAGCGTGGCAAGAGGTCACCATCTGACCCCGGCACTATTAAATCTTTTTAAAGTTTAATCTTCAGGGGATTTCAGCTGTAAATAAAGAACACTCCACATGTAAAAAATAAACTTACACTCATGACTTCATGCGTGACCCCAAGTTCAATTTCTGTTTGTGATTTAGCAGAGGGGAGACGAGGTATGCGGCGTGCAGTCTGCAGGCGAGAGTGGGTTCACGGAGCAAATCGTGGAATCACAGCCCAGGGAGGTCAGCCCCTCACTCCACGGTCAGGGATGTGCCACCCAGAGGAGAGGGGACACCCCAAGCCACACGCCCAATAGGTGGCACAGCCGGGAAGCTGGGCGCCGATGACTACAGCTCAGCGAGCTCCACCCCGGGCACATCTGGGGCTGCTCACTCGTGACACGTGGGCTGGGTCTTTTTCCTTGGTTCCAGGGCCACCCTTCTACCCAGGCCACCGTCCACAGAATTGGACTCCGCTGGGGTGCTTCGTGGCAGAAGAAGAGAGGGAGCCCAGGGGTTCGAGCCTGAGGGGACCCCCGCTGCACCTCGGAGTGCCCTCTCCACAGCCCTCCCCCTTCCAGGGTGCCGCTCCACCCTCCTCCTGGAGCCTCGCCACACCCCCGGACCTGACCAAACAGATGTCAGCATGCCCATTTCCCATTTTAAAGTGAAGAAACAGCCCAAAGAAGCCCCACGGCCACCAGCAGCAGCTCAGCATCACGGCCACAGACCGGATGTCCCTCCTCCCAGATCCCAATGCCCAGCTGAGGTGTCCAGGCTGCGGGGGAACACTAGCCTCCAGGGTGGGGGTGAGAGCCCGCCTCTAACCAGAACCATCTTCTGTCCTTGACGGGAGGTGGAGAATGAGGAGTGAGACGGGGCATCTGGACAATGACACCAGCCCCAACGAAAAACCCTCCCTGCAACAGCAATTCCCCCTGAGTTAGGAAGATGAGAACCCTGACACCAGAAAACAGTTCCCTGGGAGTCTTCCCCAGGCCGAGGAGCTGATGTGGATGCATCCAGAACAAGAGCACTCATATGAGTCCTGTTCAGTGAATGCCGTGGGCAGACGCGTTTCCCTCCCTGGCCCACCTTCCCCTGTGTACGACTAAAGGTCTAGAAGGCATCCCATAGAACAGTTACTACTGTTAATTAACACATTCCGTAGCGGAATCAGCTCATCAGTCTTCAGGAAGGAGGGGGAGAAGAGAAGGAGTTTCATGCAAAAAGAGAAAGCATATAAATAGTCACAGTAAGAGGCTCCAACTTGGTTGGGAGAGGCGCTGTCAACAGGAAAGGACCACCTAGTATTATTGTCAATCATTCCTTTGCCTGAATCTCCCATGGGAATACAAGGACAGGCACTGTGGAGTTCAGAATTGTGTGCTGTGTGGATGCTCATGACACAAAGGATGGATGGATGGATGGATAGACAGACAGAGATGGGGGGTAAATGGGTGGATGAGCGAGCAGATGAGTAAAGGGAAAGAAGGGTGGCACATGGATGGAGAGAGAGACAGTGGGCAGGAGAGATGGCTAGGCAGATAGAGGGACAGACAACAATGCATGAACAGAGAACTTGGACATGGAGGGAAGGGTGGGTGGCAGTGGGCGGAACAACGGAGGGTGGTTGGTTTGGGGGGCTGAACACAAGCCAGGGGAGAGAACCTCTCAAAGGAAGTGAAATCTCTAAGATCCAGCAACGTCACCTCCAAGCCTGGCCAAGACCGTCTGGCCACCCCAGCCATGGAGAAGAGGACAGCCTCTCCCCAGACAGTGCCTGCCTCCTATCTCATGCTGCCCAGCCCAAGAACCCTGCAACCCTGGAACCAATTCATTATGAAGTCCCCTAGTCAAGTCCTGATAGAGATAGTATGTTTATTTTTTAAACAGGAATGAATTATTCAGCACTTCTAAATCCAGAACACATCAAATCTAAAACGACACACACTGTGCTTTTCCCCTCTCCCTGCATACACTTAGAAATATTCTATAATTTCTTTAAAAGAATAAAATTATTGATTGTGGGTGAATTAGCAACTCGAGAAAGATCCAGATGCAAACGGGAGGTGGGAGGTGTTGCTGGACTAGAGTTAAGTGCCTGAGGAGGGGGAAGTCTGTGAGGATGGGAGTGGGGAGAAGGGAAGGAAGTGGGGAGGGGCTGAGTGGGCCATGAGGAAGGGGAGGCATTTGCGCCAGGTGGGAGCTGAGTGGAGAGCAGACTCCCACCCACGTTTGTCCCCACCTTCCGCAGCACTAGAGGTCCGGGCTCTACCAGCCCACCTCACCCCAGGGAGGAGGCCACAAGACCCCTTGGGAACCTTCCTAGCTCTGATCCTGAACCCAGATCTTTTTTGTACCAAGATGCTCATCACAGTAGTTTTTATGTCACAGAAAGATTGGAAATGACTTGAACGTCAGTACTAAAGGAATTGCGAAGTAATTTATGGCATATCCCCTCAACAGAAAGGGAGTGGTCTGGTTTATCAGGAATAGCACTGAGTGCCGGCCCCGTACCCAGGGGGACCAGAGCCTCCGGGGTCCGAGGCCCAGTGTCCGGGATCCGAGGCTCCTGGCTTTGCTTCTGATGACCGGCTCTTCAGTTAATGGGGGAGACGAAGCGTGCCTCTCAGACCCTCTACTTGACCTGCCATTGTGTACTTCCCTTGAGGAACCAGGAAGTTATGAAGGCTTTGAAAACTCAGCAAATCTCTCCCAGCAGGTGCCCAGCCCTTCCAGCAGGGCCCCCATGAAACCATGTGAGGTGTGAGAAGCCAAACCAGAGTGATCTCGACAAGGCTGAACTGCACCTGCTAGCACGTTAGCCCTCTGCCTTGGCCTGGAGGACTGCAGGCATTTGGAAGCCCCCGGTTGGGAAGGAGGGTAAGGGGCTCGCAAGGGGGCAGCGGTGTGTAGCGGGCCAGTGGGAGGTTCAAGGCTTTTCCAGATGTCGGGCAACAGAAAATTCCAAAAACTAAAGTGTGGACTCTCAAAACGAATGATTTTGCCCACAAAGCATTGATTAGATGGAATAAGAGGGACTTTCAGGAAAAAGAAGAGAATTTCAGGAAAAAGGCGGCTCCTTAGGAAAACTGGCTGCATCTCCTGGGTTTGGCCAAGGACTCGGGCCTAACCGGACCTTCCCCAACACTGAGCCTGTGACACATGCAGCCTCTGCCCTGAAGACAGACAACAAAAAGACTAAGTCCCAGAAAGACAGAGAAACCTGGGCGAGAGGGCAGGGAAGTGGGGACACCCAGGGACACTTGCCCCTTTGGGGTTCTGGCCTAAGGAAATAACCTGAAATACGGAAGGAAGATCTCATTTGTAGCAAGATGCCCATCACAGTAGCTTTTACATTTGAGAACTATTGAAAAATAACTTGAACGTCAATAATAAAGGAATTCTGAAGTAGTTTATGGCATATCTGTTCAACAGAAAACAGAAGCCATTCAGAATGAAGGTTATGAGCAGTACGGAAACTTAGCAAGGTACAAACCACATGATGCCAAGGGAAAGATTTTAAAACTATGAGTACAATTATTACGATCACATACGGTGAAAAAGGTTTATGCAAAGAGACGATGAAAAGGAAGGTTACCATATAGATGTATAACTGAATCACTTTAACACTGTAAATCAACTATATGCCAATAAATTTTTAAAAAAAAAAACTGATTACATTATGGAAACATCAGAGAAAACGAGGAAGGTTACCCAAAGCACATGATTTGTGTTGGAGGGCGGGGGGTGAGAATTAGGGGTGCTGGGGTGGGTTTGTTTCTCACTTTCCCTGTTTCCTGATTTTGTGGTCCTGGATTAAGCTTTCTTTTGTCATTCTGAACTACAAATGTGGGGAGAGGAGTTATTGTGCAAACCCCAAGTTTTCTCAGTGCTCAGAGAATGCGCTTGGAGAAGGTGGTGAGCCTGGAGGCGCGCAGATGAGGGTCAGGGTTGCAAAGAAACCAGACACAAGGTGGGTGGGGCTCCAGGCAGCAGCGTCGGGGCGGGGCGGGGGGGGGGCGGCTTCCTTTAACCACTCCTGACCAGGAAGACAAGGTGTGGCCTTGGGGAAGAGCCTCCCGGGTTGGCTCATGCCCGAGGGGAGCAAATGATGAGATGCCCTTGCCTGTGTCACTAGAATGAAGGCCCAGGAGGCCAGGGGTGTTTCCCTGCTTGCTCATTGCTACCCTCCCAGCGTATGACATACTCCAGGCACTCGATATGTATTATATGGATCAACGGATGGAAATACACCTCTGTCTCCAATGACACACCCAGTGCATGGCAGACCTTCGTTACTGGCTACAAATTGAATTACAGGCCCTGAATCTGCTGGGGGCCAAGTCGGGGAGAGATCTGAATGGGTTTAAAGGAGGAAATTAATCTGGAAATCATCTGGGTAACCCAGGTGGTGGAGGGGAGCCTTTTATTCTTCCTAGGGCCCCAGTTTCCCCAAGACTGTGCATGCACCCGCCATTCCGTCTGCAAGGCCTCTCCAAGGGGCTCTTCAGACATCAGGCCCAGACCCTGCCCCTGCTCCTCCTACCCCCGAGCCCCTCCTTCTGGAGGGTCCTGACCCCCAGGATGCTGTGTGCTTTTGCCTGGGAACCAGGGGATAAAGAAGACTTAATGAATTGAGCAAGTATAATTTGCTCAGGAGAAGTGCATTACATGATTTCTCTGAGAAAGACCAAAAACATTCCTTATGAATAGGGCTCAAAGACTTTGATTAAAATTGACTAGAATGAGTCCACTATACTCCTATTTAAAAATGAGAAGCCACTAATTCAGTTTAATTCAAAGATTAAACATGATTAAAATTTCTATATGTTGTCTGGATTTAAGAAAAATAAACTGCAGCGGCCATCAAAACATTGATAGCGATTGGAAAATGACTTCTGGTGTTTAATCAATGTTATTTTTTAATCACTCCCCCCCTTTTTTTTTTTTCCCTTCAAGTCAGCTTCTAACACTGAACTCCATTTCATCAAGGTTGCTAAAATGTTTGGAAAGGAACAGATGTCAGAACGTGGGGATTGCCAGTAACGCTGATGGGAGCCAGTAATTTCTTTCCTGTCCAATGGCAGAAGGATGAAAAATAATCCAGACTGTATACAGTCGTGTAAGATTTAGTGAAACATTAATGGCTATAAAAAGTAAGAATATCCAAAGCTATCACCATTTCCCCCTCAAAACATCACTAAGGGCAAGGTCTTTTTTATTTTATTTTAATTTGTGGGAAATTCAACTGCAAACAGAAAGGTCTCCGTACTTTTAAACCCTCAAACACCCACACAAATACAGCTGATGATATTGATTAATGTTTATTAGCTGGTTCCAAATATACTTGCATCTTAGTCAATTCTGCCATTTAATAATTTTGCTAAATCTCAAAAATGGAGATGCAATCTTGCCTTTAAGAAGGCAGCCCTGCTAGTTATTTACAGATTGTAACATTTACATAAGAGTTTGGTTTAACAAGAGATATAAATATAGATAAAACCCTTAGGACTTCATTCTTTAAACTGCCCTCTAAAAATCTGCCCTGCAATTTGCAAACTGAATTTTGTGCAGACTATTCTTGGAAGCCTTTGTGAATTAGGGAGAACTAACTCAAAGCAAGGGCTGGCTAATCACAATTTTGCAAATTGTACGTAGCAATCATCCTCACATTGTGAAATTCAGATCTATAAAATGCTGATGTTTTAAAGTTGAAAAATAAATTAGCTCACTAGAACTATTTCACAAAAAAAAATCAGTCTGAGGCTTTACAACTAAATTATTTGTTTAAAAAAATTAAAAGATAGTCACATTGGTAGCCAATAATAAATGAAGGCAGAGTATCATTCTGGCGTGTTCCTGCCACAATCATCCCTGCAATGGAGAGGGCTCCCCGCCGGCATCCCCAACTTCAAGGCACCTCCTGTAAATACTCACCTGCCTACAGCACGTAGATGCAGACACTCCCCAGAATACACTTGTGGCCATGCCGTGCCTTCTATTTTAAACGCTTCCAGTGTATTTGCCTACGATCTGGAAAACGCTCTCAGACACGGAAGGGATTAGTCAATATACTCCATGATATGTCACCTATTCACTTGCTAAAGCTGATTCTCATCTGTCCAGCCGAGGAAGTCGGCGTTGGCATTGGTTTATTTGTTAAAACCACTGCCATCTGGGTTACAAAAACTGTAATCGTACCGAATATAAAGGAAGTGAGGGAGCTGCCTGAAAGGTGGTCTTCAAACCCAGTGTGTCTGCAAACAGAGTCACCCTGGGTGAAGAAGATTGACCTCAGTAGGGGACCTTGCTTGCCCATGGAGAATGGGACACGGGGAGCAGGGCTGCTGGTTCATTCGCAGGGAATATTCTATAGATCATCACCCTAAGAGGCGAGGTGTGTACACATACACGTATGTGCACCCATGCACACACACACGCACGCACACACACACACAGTATTTCTCTGGCAGCCCCAGTGCTCCATGCGGCAGCCTACACACACCGTTGGAGGTGAACCCAGAGTCTCAAGCCCATTAAATCCTGTTTCCTCAAACTCCAAGCCCTCTCCGTGGTCCTTGGCTGTAGTGGAATTTCTGTAATATCTACAATTACTTGAAATAAGCCCACATTTAAACACACTCCTATTCCATTGCAAAGGCATGCACCTGCCCTAGCCACGGTCTGCAGCATTTCATTGGCTCTCTTCAGACCTACGTCTGGCTGGCTCAGTTCTTTCCTTCTTCTTGGATATTACACCAGGCAAAATAAATGCAACTGCTGTCTGATTTGATTATTACCCCCGTGTCCATGCATCGCAAGCTCCTTGCGGGCTGCCACAGCACAGCACTGCTCTGGGCACTCTGGAAGCAAGCAGCTGAATCGCACGTTTTTTGGGGATACGCCTCCATGAAGCCCAGGGGGCCTGGGGGAGGCTGGTGAAAATGGTCTTATCATTTTAAAAACGACCACCATGTCCTCGGAAAAAAGCAGGCTGGATGTCTCAATGTGCGGCCCTTTCCCTGTGTCTCAGGGTGATGCTGGCGAACACCAGCCCCGCTCCGCAGAGGTGGTCTGCCTCCCTCCAGCACTCAGCAGCCTAGCCTGCAGCTCAGGCATTTTGTGTAACATCACTTCGAGAAAGCAAATATTTATATTAGTAAATGCCATCGAGATATGATCTGCATTCAAGTGGTTTCTATAGGTAGCTGTTAGAAACAAGAAAAGAAATTGCTGCCTAAGTGGTGAAGAGGGGAAATAAGATATGCGGGCGTCTAGGAAGAATTGAGGAAATGCCTGGAAGTGGTACCTTTCTGCTCTTAATTCTGAATGTTGACTTAACACTCGGTTCCAAGGTGAACCTCCAATGGAAACTCACCCCACCATCCAGCAAGAATGCTCAGGACCCCTCCAGCAGGCAGGAACAAATCTGCCAATGGCCCACCACAAGTCCATGGGCTCAAAAGCCCGTTCCACAAAGCCTCCCAGAGTGCAGACCTCTGGTTGGGGTGAGGTGGGGCAGGGGCATCTAATTTTAGGGTGCTGGGCTCTCAGTCTGGCCATCTCCACATATGGACACGTGGGCACAGGTGCAGAACCCTGGGTCCCAGGCCTGAAGAGAAATGTCACCTGCTGTGCGTCTCGTCTGGCCTTGGAGGCACCTGCAAGAGGCTCTCCTAACACCTGTTGCTGGGAGGGGACTGGTGTCAAAGCCACCCACTGGGATTAAGTCCCAGTGAGATCGTAGCCCAGGAAACTCAGGCAAGACCATAGCCCCAGCTCCTCAGTTTCCTGGTGTGTAAAACCAGAATGACAAACCCCATCTCCTGGGACAGGAAGGAGCTAGGCTCCTGGAGAGGACCAGGGTCAAAGTGTGGTGGCTGCCTTCACTGCAGGGTGGCTGGACTTGTTTTTTACAATAGCATTTTTATCTACTCTTCAAAGTTAAGTTATGGAGCTACAGACTATGAGAACTTTGGGCACCGTAAAGCCAAAGGGGGCTAACCCTCACAACTGAGGCGGCAAAGTGAGGCCCTGCCAGAGCCTCGTCCTTCCAGCCCAGGTTTGGCCCAGTGCCACGCCCTGCTTCCCCTGAGCTACATCCCTGTCCCTGTGCCCTCAGGCTCCCCAGAGTCTACAGCCAGGCTCAGCAGGGCCGCCTCTGAGATGCCAGGCAGGATGAGGAAGCTGACATTCCACATGGACCAAGAGGAGCCACAGCCAAATCATGGGATTCAGAGGACCAGAAAGGCAGAAGACTTCATCTTTATGCATGAGAACTAGACTCCAGCAACCATCTCTGGGCCTTTCCAAACCTCTTCGACACACACCCAGATGCCACTCTGGAATGAGGAGCAAGATACATCCCCTGCAATATAAGAGCATGGTCATCCCTCGCTCACTCACGCCCAGACTACTGCATGATACCTGGTCTCTGCGGCCCCAGCCTCCCCCACCCCATCCGTCCTGAGCATGCCGCCACAGTAGTCTTCTTAAGCCTTGGTTCTGATTATGTCCCTTCCCTTTTTCTAAAGCAGACTAAGAAGATATTTAAAATATATGCAACAAAAGGTTAATACCTAACATATGTAAAGAGCTCTTAAAAATCAATGACAAAACATGAAAAAAATATTAACAAGCAATTTATAAAAGATATGGGAGTGGCCAATACACATAATGCAAAGATAGTTAGTGGCAATATTAATGAGGGAAACCCAAACCAAAGATACCAGTTTTCATCTTTCATGTTGATAATCACTTAAAAGAGCAATAATGCTCAGTACTGGTGAGGTTTTCGGAAATGAGTACTATACACACAATATTGGTAGATGTGTATACAATGTACACATACAGCATCGCTTTGAAGGGCAACTCGGTGGTATCAAAGAACTAAATACACATACCTAGTGACCCAGAAATAGCACTTCTAGAAATCCATCCTACAGAAACAAACTTGTTCACAAAGATGCACATGCAGCAATGTTCACTGTAGCATTGTATGTATAATATAGAAAGGAAAAATGAAAACTGCCTTAGTATCTTATCAATAAGTATATGGTTTCATAAATGCAGATATGCCATACTATAGAGAATTATATAGAAGTAAAAAATTGTATGCTCAATCCCACTCCTGGGCATATATATGGAGGGAACTCTAATTCAAAGATACATGTACCTCAATGTTCAGAGCAGCACTATATACAATAGCCAAGACATGGAAGCAACCTAAATGTCCATAGACAGATGACTGGATAAAGAATCTGTAGTATATTTATACAATGGAATACTACTCAGCCTTAAAAAGAATAAAATAATGCCATTTGCAGCAACATGGATGGACCTGGAGATTGTCATTCTAAGTGAAGTAAGCCAGAAACAAAAAGGAAAATACCATATGAGATCGCTCATATGTGAAATGTAAAAAATAAAAGAAAAGGACACTAATGAACTCATCTACAAAACAGAAATAGACTTGCAGACATAGTAAACAATCTTATGGTTACTGGGGAAAGAAGCTGGGAAGGGATAAATTTGGGAGTTTGAGATTTGCAAATATTAACATATATAAAAATAGATTTTTAAAAAAAAACAAATTTCTTCTGTATAGCACAGGAAACTATATTCAATATCTTATAATAACCATTAATAAAAATGAATATATGTATGTATATGCATGACTGGAACATTGTGCTGAATACTGGAAATTGACACATTGTAACTGACTACTTCAGTTAAAAAAAAGAAAGAAAAAAAAGAATTGTATACTCTATGTACCTGATGTTTTGATCTACAAACAATACTGTTAGTTTAAAAAAAAAGAAAGAAAGAAAGAAAGCAAATCTCAGAGCAATTGTACAGTATGGTCTCATTAAGTAGAAGGAAATATGTACGTGTAGAATTATTTTCTTATGTGAGTATTTACCATACATATAATGTAAACATATAATAAACAGTCTGGCAGAGTGCACCACAAAACTCCTAACAGGGGTTCTTCTTCAGAGACGGGAGGATTTGGGAGTAGGGTTGAAAGGGAGCCTTTGGGTTTCACATCACATACTTTGGTACTGCTTGAACCTTAATAGTGAACACATAGCACTTTTTGTAATTAAACAAGATCAACTACATTGAAACACAAAACCCTCCAGGCTACCCCACTGTTTCCAGGACAAAGACCAGGATCTTCACTAGTACTCACAATTCTTCCCATCAAACCAGATGTGGCTCTGAAGGTCCCACTGTTACTTTTCCTCCCTTTTCTTCCCTCTGTTTATAAAAATTCAGACTCACCCTTTAAGCCCCCCTCCTCCAGGAAGCCTTCCCTGACCACTTCAGCCCACAGTCCCTATTACCAATTCCACTCACCATGTTCCACAACCACTTATGCCCCATCACCTCCTGTCTGGGGGTGACATCCTAGACCATCCACTCCTCCAGAGAAAGGCAGTAACTCATCATTCTCCCTTCAACATGTATTTGTTGAGAACCTACTATGTGCTGAGTAAGGTTCCAGGTGCTAAAAATAAAGCAGAGAACAAGAGGCACAAATTCCCTGCCCTCAAGGAGCTACAGTCTCATAGCAGGGCAAGCAGTTTAATAGGAGGAACAAGATAAAAGGGCCAAGGGGAAATGAGCACAGAACAGAAAACGGGAAACAGCAGGAGGAGGACTGGGTGGGCAGAAAGGCCTCTTTGAAAGGCACCATCTAAGCCAAGGGCAGCAGGTAAAGAGCCATGGTGGCCAGGTGGAGGGGTCCTGCCTCCTCCACGGTGCCAGGGCCAGAACTGGGCACACTGCCGGCAACTGGGACTAGTGTCTGGACGAACAAACAAGCAAACAACCATCCCAGGCAGCCGTGGCTCCACCCAGAGAAAGGCGAGGGCTTGGGCTCCTGGACGCACCTGGATGCCCTTCCTGTGCCTGCCCCATGCTTGTCCCCTAGACACACCCCTCCTTTCAGACCAGGCAAAGGCCATGCCAACCACCTAACTAACACCCTACCCAGCCCCTGGGTGCTAGGGAGGGAGAGTTCCTAGGCCCCAGGGAGCCTGCATCAGAGCCCTGTGAACACCATGTCCTTCACCCTCGGCACCCCCAGGTCGTGTGGCCCACAGCCTGCATGGGCCTGCCTGAGACTCCATCCCACAGGGACACCACCCAGGGACACCAGGACTTTCAGCTCAGTCCACTGCCCTCCCACAGAGGGCCTGGGTCCCCACCTTGTCACCCGGATGTCCTCTGCACAGTAAGAGGGCAGGACCCTCTGCCGACTCACAGCCCAAGAAGATCGTGCAGACCCTCAACAGTGCAGGAAGCATACGCTCCTAGGCCCGTCCTAAGCCGGATGAAACACTCCCAGGTGAGAGCATCTGAAACAAACAATTGGGGCTGATATTTCCAAAAGAGCATCAGAGTGTCATCACAGGCAATGGCAGGCCTTTGCTGGACTTCCTTGCCCCTTATGGCCTAGTATTATTTCTTAATCTAAAGCACATGTACCGGGGAGGCAGGGGAAGGGCCATCCCTTCTCAGTGCTCAGGCCTCGGCATTTTTATTTGGCCCTATGAGAAGGCCTTTAAGTTGGGAGACTCAAATTTCACCTACTGATTTCCTTCAAGGGGGCAGCCCGCCTGTACTGAAACCTGGTGAAACCCGGTCCCAGGAGTCAGGAGCTCCCCGGGCAGCAGCCACATCCTGACAGGACCTTTGTGAGGTCATTCTTGGCCGTGGCTCCCCAGGAATGCTGGAATCCACTGTCTAGGTGGACAGGCCGTGAGACCCTCTCTCCCATCCACATGCCCAGTCCTTATAGGCCCCGAATCGGACAGGGATCCCCTGGACCAAGAAGACTGGAGGAGGTTGCGGGGTGAGTGTGACAGTGCGGGGCCAGGGGGAACAGAGCCCAGAACTTCAGGAAGAGAAGGGCTGCCCGTGGGGGATGTGGACTGGGCAGGCTTCTCGCTGGCTCCTGGGAAACAGGGCTGTTGTGTGGCCAGGTTCCAACACTGTTTGGTGTCTACACTATTCAGGTGCCCCAAGCAGGATGAAACAGGGAGAAAACAGAAGAAGGGAGATGGGACAAGAGCCCTGAGAAAAAATCAGTCACCCTACCAGATTTCCTTGAGGGTCCTTCTTTCCCACTCAAACGGGCCCAGGAGGGGCCGGCTCTGCCAAGGGAGAAGTGCCCAGAAAGCTCTCTGTACTACGCAGCCCTGTGAGAGGCAGGGCAAGGGCTACTGTCCCCAGTTCTCAAAGAAGAAAAGAGCCCAGGGAGGGAGGTCCAGGGGTGGACCCCAGGCTCCGGGCTCTCAGGATGTACAGCCCAGGTTCCAGGTCCAACTCCCCGCTCTCACAGAGGCCCCACAGCACATGCCTCCCAGCAGCTCCTTTACCCCAAGTGCCCCTCTCAGGTCGAGAAGGGGGAATCATTCTAAGTCAGAAATGTTTTTTTCCATTTTATTTTTGATTTTTTAAATTTTTATTTTAAACTGTTTCATACAGAAAGAAAAATCAGCACTCTTACAGAAATGCCGCAGGTCTGACTTAACCAAAAAAAAAAAAAAATCCCCAGGAACCCTAGAAGCTGGTTTCTGTGGGAGCTGTGGATGTCCACCTGCAGGGCCTAAAATGTTCGACGGTTTGGGGCAGGGAGGGGTGGAGGGGAGGGGGCCGAGGAATCAGAACCAGCATTTCATCCACCCAGCTTTCATCTCTCGGAGAGCTAGGACCGCCCTCTCTCTCCCCTACCACCCTTTGCCAGCGTCACTGTCAGACTCCTCCCCCCAGCCTGGGTCATACGCATGTCCTGGTCCCTCCAGGGCCCATCCTCTCTCAGGTGCCTCCTTTCTCCACCTGCATAACGGCAAAAAACAAACTGTACCCAGGTGTTCAAAAGTATGGATCGTGCACCAGTGGTGAGATGTGAGACCTACTTTTTAAAATTTTATTTTAATAGTTACGCATTTGCCTTCATGTGTCTCAGATCAGCTCCTCAGATCACTGATTTCACAGACACTGTTAGGATAGGGCAAACTAAGGCAGGGGAGAGAGGGGCAGAGAGAGATGAAGACAGAGAAATTAATATAAAGGTGCTTCAAAGAAAATATTAAATAATAGAAGGACATGGAGATGGCAAAAAAAAAATTTTGAAAGGGGAGTAAATTAAGTGAGAATCATCCTGCTTGGGGCACCTGAATAGTGTAGACACCAAAGAGCTGAGAAAAATAACACCTGAAAAAACATGATGCTTTAGGGAAAAAATATTAAGAATCATCCAGGGGAGAAAAATCAGAACTTTGACTACACTTATGCTATGGTTCTGTGTTGGTTTTCACTTGAACTGCGCAGCGGGTGGAAAGAGGGAGCCCTTGACTTTTCCAGGGGCAGGGTCCAGTGTGAAGGGCTGCCGCCTGAGGCTCTGGGATGAGATGGGCCCCTGGTCCCCTCCCGCCCCTGCTGAGGGCATCCAAAAGACCAACACGGCCTTGGGATGCTCAGAAAGGCCCCTCGTGATGCGATGCAGAGGCTGACGAGTGGGATGACCACTGCCCTTCACGCAGGGGGTCCCCCCAGGGCTGTCACCTCCAGGGCCCAGGAAGTGAGGGCTTTTCTGGGGATCTGATGTCCAGGCCAGGGCACAGAACAAGGAGTCTCCTTGGCCATCTTTCCAAAACCCTGTGGACATGGGAAGCAACCTGGGGCCAGCGACGCATCAGATAATGAGGAATGGGCTTCACCAAGCAGCCCTCTGCCACTGCCCGTCATGATCCCAGCCTCCCTGTGGCCCATTATCTGAGTACTTGAACCCTGGATAACAATGAGTTCATAGAGAATGAAAGTGCTGGGCGTTAATTGTCTGTATTTAGTCACGCAAACAGAAGCAATGGTCTGAGAATGGCTAGTTAGCCGCTGACAGCCTCAGCTCCAGAGCCGGCTCCGAGGAGCGGTTGCAAATTGTTTTGATGGAGACTCTACCAGAGCAGTAAATTTCCTCTTAAACCTGCTTGCCTGGAACAAGTTTTCTCTCCTTACTTCGTCTTCGTTCTGCCCCCCTCCCCCCCCACCCCGCTCTTCGCCTTAAATGAAATTCCTGCCGCTGCTAATATCCAACAAATCAACATCATTAAGAAATTGAAGGCACCGAAAGAATGTGTGGTTTATGTTAAATTTTCTCCTGTCAATCAATTCTGCATGTCTGCATGAGACCGATGATCGTATCATCATGTTAGTTTGCCTGACTTGTTCGGCACAAAGAAGGTGGGAACATTTTCTCAAGCAGGGATGTCAGCACTTGGAAAATCCATCACCATCTGTGCTCGTTTTCTGAAAGGGAGAAAAACAACCCCTGTTTAAGAATACCCCAGAACAAATAACTTGAATGTTTGAAAATAAACCGCAGGGTCAAAGAAACTTTATAATGAAACGGGAAAGCAACAGCATTGTTCTCTCTTCATAACGCCGGGCTGGTCTACCTTCATCTGCTGCCGCCTTTGCTCTAAAAATAGATATTAATAATGCCCACCGAAAGACCCGCGCCGTGTGAAATGCATACAAACACGTTATTTTAAAAGCATCGGGCCTCTCTGGCAAGGCAAGGCCCCGGGGGCACCTGCGAGATGGAGGTCTGTCCTGCTCCCCCGTCTCCCAGGCTTCGGGCGCAACACTGGGCGTGCCCCTCCCGGCTCTGTACCGCATCCCCCCGCCTCACTTTTCCCATCTGAAGGGGAGCTAGAACCCTAGGGACCCCCCAACAAGATGATCACTCATAAAAAAAAGGCAAAAAAAGGAAAAACTTTCATGACCAAACTTCTCAAGCAAAGCCCTTCAAAGCCTCCATGAAACGGGCAGAGACGTGAAGGAAAACACGGCTCCCCTTTAATAAACTTATAAGCCCAAAGCATTTTGATCTAATTTTTCTTTCTGTATCTTGCTATTGTACTTTGTCGTGAGGAGGACTCACATAAATAATGTAGTGTTCTTATGAAAGTTTTTAAGGCACCAGAGTTGGACAGCAGTGTTACAAATGATATCCAACACAAAGAATATCAATTAATCAAACGGTAAAACACTACAAGAACTCACAATACACAAATAGCAGAGGGAAAGATAAATTGATTTTTGCTGCAGCACTGCGCCTTTTCAGCAGCACAACTGTGTGAAAAATACCAGTTAAAAAGTGTGCTGAGGCAGCAAAACCATTTAATACTCCACAAACAGTTATCTAAGGCAACGTCCAATAACCAGACAGTACAGTAATGTGACCTACATACTAACAAAATCATTTTTAGACACGGAAGCGACTCCACATTCGCCCATTTGATACCAGTTAGATAACCAGGATCTTTTTCAACCCGCCCGGAAGTTTGATTTTTCCCCCGCTTTGTCCATTTCTACCGCTAAAGTGTGTTCTCAGAGAGCATTTAGAACCTAGAAAGTGATCAGAAAGCAATTAGAAAGATGAAGCAAGCGCTTTTCTCCCTAAGTTATTTCACGGCACTGGCCACTTCTCAAGCCTCTGCATTTTCATACCGTCTTTTGCTTGTTTGTTTGGGTTTCTTAACATTTCTCCCTTGGTGCCTCCCAGTGGACTCCTCGTCTTGTTCAAAACTTTATCCCTAAAACCAGTGTGGGAAATGCTTTCACTTGTCAGAGGACCCTTCTCCTCTGCACACGTCTTTAACCCCACTGTTGGGAGATCTTAGCCGGGGAGCAAGCTGGGGGCGGGCGGAGCGGGGAAGTTCGAAAGCAGTGCAACACGTCAGTGTAATCCAAGTGCCCTGTGAGGTCGCCAAAGACCTATGGTGCAGCCCACTTCCCAGGCAGTTATGGGAAATGGCAAAAAGCAAGGAAGCACAAGAAACAAGCTGCTAGGAGTCAAGGGTAAGCACTCATCCAGATGTGAGCCCCAGTGTGCCAACAGAGAGATTTCCAGAGGCTTGTGGTTCCCCGGCTGTTCAGAGAGGAGTGACCCTTAGCACTCAGGGGCCAGAGGGGACTCTCACGGACCTTCTGGACACTCCTCCAGTATC
Organism: Vicugna pacos; assembly: GCF_048564905.1. Lineage (NCBI taxonomy): Eukaryota > Metazoa > Chordata > Mammalia > Artiodactyla > Camelidae > Vicugna > Vicugna pacos. Next base: position 19,465,146 of record NC_132995.1, read on the forward strand.
TGACGACAGACTGCAGTAATCGGTTCTCATTTAATCTCACTCAGGGCCTCGAAAGTTCCCGTCTCCCCCTCCCTGCCATGGAGCAAGAGAACCAAGATGGCACCCAACTCAAGAACTCCTCCCACACTGGAGCTGAGTGCCAGCTTTGTAAGTCCTTTAAAAAAATCTTCTTTTTCTAAAGCTTTCTCCCACCCCATTTCAGTCTTCAGAACTTATGACTGATAATCCTCTTTGTTTCAAGAAAAGCACGGTTCATACAAAAAAAAAAAGTTCACGAGATTACATGGAGAGATCGCCAAGTACCCCCAAAATAATGCCATAGCAGTCAAGTTCATCTCAGTCCACATTTTGAGTCTTTTTCGGGTAATGTCACCCTTTACGCAGCAAGCTAATAGAGAAAAACCAAACACCTCTCTCCCGGAAATGCAGCAGGTAGGAGCCCAGATTCTGCTCTTGGTTCGAACACCCACCTCCAAAGGTGAGAGCTGGCACCTTGCTCGCGATGTGCTTCGTAACTTCTCCAGGACGTCGCCATCCATCCGCCAGAGCCCGTGTTAATACAGGCCTTCACATAATGAATGGTATACTTTGCAGATTTCTGTTTCCAGAAAAGAATGATTTAATATCATAAAATAAAGCTCCAGACCTCCATGCCAATTACTGTGTTTAAGTCATCGAAAGCCACCCAGGAAGGTTAGGGGAGCATGCCAGTGTTAAAGGAATGTGTAACCCATCTGCAAAGAGAGGCCAAGCTCTGCTGCTTTCCGGGTAAGCAGAGCAGCTCGCTAAAAGCTTCAACACAGTGAGAAGAAAATGTCAGACACCACAACCTTATTGCATGGGCAATAAACACGAGCCAATAACTAAATCATTGTCGCCGGTTTTACTTGTGGGTCAGGCTGAGAAGTACTGAAACACATAATCAAGTTCCTACTGTATCTGAATAGAAAACGGAAAACCACGGAGATCACAGTCTACTGATGATTCCGAAACGCTGCGAAGCTACGAGGAACGTGTAGGGAGAAGGGGGCTTTCAGTTGACTGAGTGAGGGTGACTCTTGGTCGAACTGGCAGAGTGGGAATGACAGAGATGAGGAAGCCCACCTCCGTAACTAACCTTCTGTCAGGCGGCTTCTGAGAGTCTGCTCTCAGGCCCCAGATGGAAGTTTCCAACGAGGAAACAATGAACATCTCCAAAAATTAAAAGCATCCCGCACAGAAGACCAACGTACCTGAGGGTACAGATGGCTGTATCTTTTTCCGCATGTCCTCTGGCCCTGGGAACAGTGCCCACCTAATCACAATGTTCTCTGAACATGACGGCCATGCTTCACTCAACAATGGCTAGCTTTTTTTTTTAAAAAAAAAAAGACAATATTTCACAGATCTATCAGAAAAAAAAAAGGTAGGGTATTTATTTTACCATCAAGTGTTTCGCAAAGCTATAAATATATATGAGGGGACTAATTGTAAACTTCTTGCAGAAACCCAAATCCAAATTCACGTTGCCATATGAATTCAATGATAATAAATTACATCCTTCTAAGTAAAGCATCCACTGTAATAAAACACCCACCCTAGAGAACTCAGAGGCCCTGGTCCCAGCAAAAAGGATTCATGCCTTTAGAATTCTGGGCATATATATTATTTTTCTGTCGGTTCTCTTAACTTCTCTCAATTACTGATGTTCTCTGTGTAATGAATTTTCCGAGGTTTGATGTGTGATTATGGCTATATTTTTATCTATATGTTCCGTGGTTCTTGTACTTAAGCTTTTTGCTCACAAATCCTTTATTAAAAGTACTAAATTGTAAAAAGCGCATTCATATTTCATTCAGCGTCCCATACAGCAATGTGAGTTTCTGCAGCAAACACAGCTGCATAGAGAAAGTTGCCACAAAATAACACACTTTGACTATAGATCTCCACTCTTTGAACATTTCAGCTCAGAAGTAACTTTACTGGAACCAGATTTCCCAGAACATTCCATCTTCTTCCTAACACAAACTCATAACCACCTTTTCAGTTCTCCAAATCAAAATCTCCTTTTGGTTAGAGGTTAAAAACTCCCTCTGAATCTCGTGCACTTTTAGGCAAAAGCTGAAAGCAAACCCCTGGCCTTTTCAAACTTGGTTTGTCCCACACCGAGACCCTGATGGTTTTCATTTGTTCTATCAAACCATTAGAGGTAAGAGCCTTACAGACCCAACACACACACTTCCGTCTGACAGTCACGGGTCTGTAGATCTTAACTTGAAATGAACAAGCAGAGGAAAGGCAATAATCTGGCTGTGGGGTCAGGGCCCAGGTATCGAGCCAGGAAATGGCACAGCAAAGGGACAAGACAATGGGGGTTGTCTGAGGGTTCCAAGGTATCAATCAATTCAAGCCAACAAGAGAGAAGAGGAATTCAAAGCTGAAGACCGACCAACATAAACAAGCATCTCTTTACAAAAAGTCTCTCCGGGGAATGCACACGCAGGCCTGGTCAGCTAGCAAGCCACTGACCTTTTGAGGAAAAAAAAAAAAAAAGGAGTGTAGAATTAAAACTGTCAATAAGGCAAAACAATTATTCAACACACAGATTTCATGAACAAATGAATAAGTGGGTGACTAATGTGAGCATTTGTGAGTGGTAGTCTGCATAATAAATGAAGCTGGTGTTAAAATTTGGAGGGAAAGAAATGTGCGCCTCTGTCAAATCAAATCAGCCCATATGTCAGGACCTGCCCGTGCCCGGCCCGGGCTCCATCCTCTGCTGGACAGAGCGAGGACGGGCGCTTGACAGTGCAGGCCTCTGCCCACTCTCAGTGGAACCCTCCTGCCTAAAGCCAGCCCCTGTCAAGGAGGGGCTGGGCGGAAGCCCGACTTGTGCTGACCCAGTCCTGTCTAGAAGAGTCCTCCAGGTGGCCGAGGTAGACCCCTGGACCCCAACCCCGAGGCCAGGCCCGGGGTCACCAGAGGATCCCCACCTGGCCAGGGGAACATGGGGTACACGGCAGGCCCCACCCAACACAGAGCCCAAGCGCCACTCTGCGCCTCCCGTGTGGGGGCTGGAGAAAAGCAGAGGGAAAAAAACCCCAACCACAGCTTCTCTGCGAGGGGAGGGGCTGCAGTGCGGGACGTATCTTAGGGGCTTGGAACTAAGGCCACTGAGCTGCCTGAGCTGAAGCTCCCTGAGAGCCCCGACCACCCCAATGCTGGCTTCAAGGCACACCTCCCTTCACAAAGCCCTTTACTTGCTAAACTGACACAGGGCTCTCCACCCCTCCCTCCCCAGACAAGTGAGGTCCTCAGGGCACCAGTTCTCCCTCTTCAGAGTCTCCACTCCTAGCAGGCGCTCCCCCCCACCCCCTGGCCCCTGCAGCAGCTCAGGCTTGTACAAATTTCCTCCACTTCCCTCTCTAGAGCCGGGAGCTCACACCATCCATCCCATTTGGGAAACCAAGGCCCAGAAAGAAGAAAGTGCAGCCTCGGGCCCTGAACTGAAGGCCTCCTGGCCTGCTGCCTTCCAGGCCTCAGGCCTCCCCAGTCTTCTTGCTCTACTTTTTTTTGGCTCTTACTGGAAATTCTGCAGAGCTTCAGATGAACACATGTGTTGGGGACAGTCATCTGTTTGCCCCAGGCAGACTCTCCAGCCCAGAGGTAAGGGGCAGCCAGGAGCCCTCCGAAGGGCTCTTCCTCTGATGGAGGCATCTCTGCCAACTGGCAGACCCCGCCAAACATGCCTGTGCTCCTAGAACTCCTCTCCAGCCCCATGCGGAGAACTTGGGCTAGTCCATTACCCACGATTTCCCCAAACTGGAGCATGATCAAGGCACAGGCAGAGCCTACCAGGCTGGTCGCTCTGTGGAAGGCGGTCCCCACAGCCTTCCGGCCCCATCGCTTTCATTCTGGACCTAATGGGAGCAAAGCGCTGCTCAGGTCACCTCCCCCGTCCGCCCCAGCTGCTGGGAAAACCACTCCCTCCCTCCCCCTTCACTGGGGACAGACAGCAGGGGTCCCTGACCACCACCAACCGGGCTCCCCCTTGTTGATGCAGCAAAGTGAGGAGGGCAGGAGCTGGGTTACAAATCTGGTCCCAGCTCTGACAAATTCTCAGGGCCTTAGCTTTCTCGTCTGGAGAATGGGGTAATGACGTCCTCTCCCTCCCTTTAGGGACTTCTGTAAAGCTCATGTGTAGAAAGCATAAGGGAATTGGCTTTAAAAAGTATACACTAGTCTCTGCAGGGCAACCCTAGGATCTCAAGCTGTGTTTCCTCAAAAGAGGCCCCAAGACAAAGATCAAAGAGGAGGGGGCTATGTGTGGGAGGTGATCCCAGGAAGTGCCAGTTGGTGGGCTAGTGAGGAAGTGGGGAAGGAACAAAGGAAGCCAGTACAAAGGAAGAACGAAGGAAGCCAGGATGGGATAAGGACTGGGCTAGACTGAGCATAACTGGACACCCAGTTGCACCCCGGGGTTGCTCTGACACCCTGAACAGGACCCACCCCAGGCTGTCCCACTGAAGAAGTGAGGAGGCTGGGCTCCACCCGCCAGCTCCCATCCCAGAGCTGGCAGAAGGGTTACCTCCCCGCCCTTCTGGCCTGCTCTCCCCGTGGGTCGTATACACGCTGGTGGCAGGAGCCAGACACAGAGAGACAGCGAGCCTAGGCAGAGACTCAGTGCCTTAGGAAGCAGCAGGTGGCTGTGTGAGCTGAGGGGCACTGACACTGTCCGCTACACCCGGCTATATTCATGTCAAAAAACAGACAGATAGCCAGACTCTCTTTTCATAGTTTGTCTGCTTTCCAGAGAAACTGCGTCCCTAGCAGATCATAGAAACTTACTGAAAAAGAAACACTTTTGGAGGCTGTCCTGGAGTAAGTCTCCAGTCAGCCCGCCTCTGTCCTCCACCTTCAGCACTGGACCATCTCTTCATCACGCAGAACCTGTCATGGGCGCAGATGCACCAGCGCTGACCTAACCGGTGGGGGAGGAGCAGGCATGACTTGGACGGGGTCCTGCCCTCCAGGAGCTTCGGGTCTTGTCTGAGAGACAGAGCAGGCTTGATGACAGTGAAGACACAAGTGACATACCCTGTCCCCTTTCCAGGAGAACTGGAACTTCAGAACACCCTCTCTTAACCCAGAGCACCTGGGTGTTTAAAATTGATACATAACCAAAGGGTCTAGAACCAAAATGTTTGCAGGTGAAAACCTCAAGGGTCCATAAAACCCACTGAATCAGAACCACTGATTCTTCGAGCATCCCTGCTAATGGAGGTTTTCCCACGTTGGTATTCCAGCTCCCAATGTCAGGAAAAATTATGTGAAAAATCACAGATAAAACAGACAGTTTATAGTCCAGTAGAGAAAAAAAGTATGAACTAAGAAGCTACAGCACCAAGTGTGACATTATCACCCGTCCCTCCTTTGGCAGCCAGACCTGGTGAGCAGCATCTGATGCACCCGCCCCGGACACACTGAGTGTTCTCTGCAGGCACCTGGGGTGCAGGGCAAGGCGAGGGAGGGAAGCACAGCCCTGCCCATGGGAACAGTCAAGGGAAGGCACAGACCCGTCTAGGGACAGGTCAGTCTCATGGAAGGGGATGTGGGCTCCGAGGAGGGACACTCCAGCCCGGGCCGCTGGGGAGTTTGTGTGGAGGATGGGGGTGGGGTTGACCTTCCAGACAGAAGGCACAGCAAAAAGACCCATCAGGAAGGTGGAAGTGCGTGGGGCGTGCGAGGACCAGCTAACAGGGGTCGTTAAGCCAGTGGCTTGTGGGCTGCAGCCTGACCTTCTGCTCTAGACAGTCGCAGGCTTCAAGACAGGACACCCAGGACTGAGCTCTAGAGCTGAGTTCTAGTCCTGTGACTCCCTCAAAGGCTGAGTCCCAGGACTTGCCTGCAGTGGAGTTAGGACTGGAACTGACTCCTGGTCCCAGAGCATTCTCCGTGTGACCATGGCCTTGAGTCCTCCCTCCTCCAGGACAGACAGAGCTGTCCACCTCCCTCGGGCTTTCAGATCATCAGTTCAACTTGCTTTGAGGCTTCTGAAGAAACTGGGCCCCTCTTTTCCATCACTACCATGGTGATACACTTACTAATCTATTTTAGAACCATTTCCTCTGCCTTACCCCCAAATCCTCTTATTAGTGATGGAGAAAACACTGTATACAAATAGTTATTATAAAAAAGTATTTGGATAATATGCTCAAAAGTGCTCTACATCTTTACTTAGTGTCAGTGTCATTTCCATGAAAGCAACTCAGATCCTGGCTCCTTGACACCAGCACTGCACAGCCCTCCACGCACCCTCCTCAGCCCGCAGAGCTGGGGCTGGATTCACCGGGCACACACAGCACCTGCAGGGGCTGGTCTGCACCCTGCCTGCTAACTCCCATATTCCCCAGGCTTTTTTTTTTTTTTCGGCATCATACATTATATTTAAGTCTCTCCAGCAATACAAATTTCAATTTGGCCAAGCTCTTTAATATTAATAGTTGTCAATCCAAATGCAGAGTGCATAATAAAAAATTTAATCGAAACGAATAGCTCACATATTTCTCTACCTCCTAAATATAGTTACCAATTAGACAAAAGATTTGGTTATATAACTTTGCAGAATTAAGGCCACCTACTAGAGACCACCAGTTCGGGCTGAGAAAGCCAAAATGCCTGATTCCATTCTGTTCATCCCTCTGAGAGATAAAGCGCCTATTGCCATCTATGTTTCTTTATTCACAGGCACAAACTGACTACAGCATTCACAGGCATGCAGTTCAGGGAAGATTTCGGAGCTCACTTATAATTACCAGTTATCACTAATGATAAAGCATCATTTCTACAACACTTGACAGTTTACAAGGCGCAGTCACTGGACCTGCTCAGGTTGGGGAGGGGAATAAGAGCAGCACCATGCCCATCACCACCCCATTGCACAGACAGGATAACTGAGGCTCAGAGGTGGCAGAGAGCTGCTCAGCGAGCCACAGTCAGAGCGGTCTGGGAACCCAGGGCTCTGACCCTAGGCAGGGTGTGCTCACCTCGCCTTCCTGCTCCTCAGACACAAAAGCACCATCACAGGTCATTCTCGTTTCACGTGAGAACTAAGATTTTGCCCGTTACCCTGCTCTGTGCTGAGAACCCGCATATCGCCACTGGACCAGGACAGCACCAGCCCCCAGAGCCTATCAAAATGGCACAGCCAGAATGCCTCCTCTGGAGAGGCAGGGATGAGGACGTTGCCATGTGACCCCCAAGGGCCTGCCGGGGAGTCCCAGAACCACAGTTCCGGGGTGACCCCTGACCATCCAGCATTTCAGAGACTCACTGAGCTGGAAGGGACTCTGCCTCTCCTGTCAAATCCAACCCCCTCATTTTGCAGCAGCAACAGAAACAGTCCTGGAGACCAAGGTCATGGAGCTGCTAGTGGCAGAGCTGGGATGCAAATCTACACACATGCACACTCACACTCATGCGCACAAGCGCTGAGTTCTGGGAGTCCCGTGTACCACCCTGCCCAGCCTGGCTCCCCGGCTGCAGTGCATCCTACTGGGCACTCGGGGTATTTCTTCTGCAGATGACTCCAGGCCCCTTTCGTGAGCTGCTCTGGGCTTGGCCCTGAGCTACACTGAGCAGGAAGTTTAAATGAAACGGCTCCCAAGTTCCTTAAATGGTTTAATAAAACATATACTGACTGCAATGTGCAGTTTATAGTGGCAAACTATTGCCCCTCAGTTGGGAAAAATGACCTCCAGTCGGCAATATTACTTTCAGCTTCATGATTCTAGTCCGCTGTTGGCCATTCCCTCAACCCACCGGGCAATTCTTTTCCATAACAAGGCCGACGGCAGCCTCTGTGCGCATCACGGCCGAAGGTGCCTGCACAAGGCACATTCCATGATGAGACAAAAGAAACAGCGGGCAGATGACACTCACACACACACACACAGAGAGACGAGAGGAACGCTGCTTGCAGAGCAGGGAGACACCAGAAAATAAGTGTAGGGCATGAAGAGAGATTTGAGGACATCAAATCATCCTGACTCAACACCCCTCGGAACCGAGATGGGCAACAAGTTAAACAGATTTCAGGGGAAATGCCTGAACTCCACAAACGCTCCTGGCATCTGCCGCCGTAAGACTGAGAAAACGCAGGCAGGGTATAACGTGAATTTCTAAAACTCTACTAGGTTCATAGCAAATAGCTATTAATAACACTTCTAATCACACGTGCCATTTCCGGTATTTGGTGTGGAAAGGTTTTGCCTCATCTGAAAAAGTACTGGAATCTGACTGCCAGAAACTCATGACCTTTTATCCTAAACTGTGCGTTGAGATGGCTTGTTGAGCTCATTAGTATTATATGGTGAATTAGATTAGACATTTTATGATTTTTCAAAAGAGGCTTTTTTGATATAAAAAAAAGCAGCAATTTCCTTTTTTGACATTTTTCATTTTTAAGGTAATAAAAATGGCACATGTGTACCATGGCATAATGGATTAATTAAGGAATATTATGTTTATCCTAACTCTTAACCGAGTTGTACATCTTCATAACTCACTCATAAAAATTAATGCATTATCTTATACCACGGGACGATAGACCTATTTTTACCAAACCTGCTCAGAATACATTGTGCTAAATTGGATTATTCTGAGAAGTAGAGAATACCATCCTCTGATATCATCAGTCCAAAATTATATTGTTATTTTAAAAAACGTTATATTAATAGATATATAAAATCTAAGCCTCCTTCCTACAGTGGCTTTGGATTGTCAGGCTGTTCTGGCTCAGAAGATCAAGCTGCTCCCTCCACCTACACTCACAGGCAGCCGACTTTATGTCTTCTCTCATCCACAATGGATTTGTTGTTCAAAAAACACATGCATTGCCTCGGAAAACCACTGGACAATATTTTTTGGCTATTTCTTTCTGTCTTGATGGTAGATGGGAACATAAAAGGATATTCATGCAAGATTCATAAAGGCCCCAGATTTCTAAATCAACAGATGAAAAATCCCTAAAAATAATAATGTCCAGATGTTGCTTATTTAAATGAGCCGTTGCCATTTAAGGTTGCCAATCACAGAAGTGATAGAATTGGTGAATTTCAAGGTACCCGTAATTTACAGAAGATTATAATTTTTTATCAAGGGAGCACCCAGGGCAATTAAAATCAGCAGTTTCAATAAATACAAATGATTCTCTCACAGAGGCTACCTTTATAACCCTGGCCTCACACCACGAAGCCCACACTCTTACACTGCAGATTCTCTGTCTTTTCCAGGCCCCCTTCAGGGGAAAATGTAACTTGCCAGCCCTCAAATGCAGACTGTTTTTAGTGTGCTAGAACCTCAGAATTGGAGGGACTCTTAGGAAGCGTGGAAACTTAATTTCTCTTTTTATTGGTGAGAAAATTGAGGTCCCAGAAAAATGTTTGACCCAAAGTCCCTCCGCCGGGAAGAAAGAAAGAAGCTACTGTCCTGGCATCTTCTGGGGTCCAGGCTGGGGCACTGTCCACCCACTAAAGTTTAGGTTCAGGGTTAATATAATTCCACGCCACCGGCATTGCCAAAGGAGCTTGTGACGAATGGAGACTCCCAGGCCCCTTTGCAGACCAGCACGCCTCCAGCTCAGGGTCTGGGAACCTGCACAGGAAACAGGCTCTCCCAGTAATTCCACCAAGAATCCCACCACCATAAGGGGTTCCCAGTCCACATCTCCCAGATTCCTAAAGTGTCTTTGCAGTGAGACAGGATGAAGGTGTCAACAGACCATTCTTCTGTAGTTGATGATGTCAAGGACCCCACCCCAGAGCACCAGCATTAGGAAACTCTCATTCCAAGGGCCCCCAGGAGAATCTGTGCCTGTGAGACTGGAGTTGGGGTGGCAGACAGAGCCCAGCCTGATACATATGAGACGCCGCTCTGAGAAACCCGGGAGGAGCCAGGTCAGACCCTCGGCTTCACTGGTGCTCAGCGCTTCAGGTCAAGGTAGAGGAAAAGCACGGTCCCTCTGCACAGCAAGTGATGCATGTGTGACCCATGGGGGACACCCTGGGATACCCTGGGAATGCTGCCTCTGGCTCAGATGCAGCCTAGAGGCTGAGCATGCTCTGAGGCAGCTTTGATTTCCGATGGGGGTACAGATTTAGCCCACTATTCTAAAGAGAAAGGGGTGCCGGGAGGACCTGGTTGCTTTCCTGGAGGTATCAGGTGTATGGCGAAAACTCAACTCATAAAGCACACTGTCTGCAAGGCCAGGAGGCTACTGCTTGGCATCTCAGCTCCCCACGCCCCATATATGGACTATAATGAAGCACAGAACCCGGCCCAGGCTGCTCATTCAGCCTCAAGACAGGGCTTCCGGAGGGACAGCCTCACCCCGAGACACAGCCACTCCTTCACCTGAGCTGTCATCCAACTCTGCAAATGCTCAGATAACACCTGACTGTCTCATCTTTCGGCTACATCCTCATGCTGCCCTGCAGAAAAAAAAGAGTGCACCCCACCTCGGAGGATGGCACATGTGTCCCTGGCAGGGGAAAGTTTTATCTCCAATCCCACAAGATGCAACTACATTCCAGAACATGTCGGCCACCTGAATGGACCAATCATTTTAAAGTTCAGTCATAAGACCCCCAAAGGCTCAAAAAAGAAGCGTTTTGGGTCAAATGTGTTCTGTTAAGTAAAACACTTAGGTAGGAATGTTGATAAGCTGGATGTAAACTTTCCCACATATATCTTTGCCAGGCATACTAAGAGATGATGGAATTGCATCTAGAAAGACTCCAGTAACAAGGTGTCTCATAACATCGCAGCTGAGTTTCCAAGTCAGCCTTTCATTAGACCCGTCTAGTTGAAAGTGGAAGATGAAATTTCAACGAATTGAAGGGAAGGTGCTTGAGTTTGATGCACACAGGGGAAGCGGCATAGTTCTGGTCACTGGGAGGGTCTTCGCCAGCTGGGGCCTCACCTCTACTTGGGGGGCACCTCAGACACCACCCTCTGCTCTCACGTCTTCCCTCTGCGGCCAAACACCAGCTCTAAACTCTCAGGCCCAAGTCACATCAGGGGGTCCCAGTGCCAAGTGTGAGAACAACAGAAGGTGCCTCAAACGAGGGCAAACAGATGCTGCAGACCCCTCCGCCAGGGCCCGATGTCCCTTGGAAGACCACACGTCCATGTGTGCCTCCCGTGCCCCCAACCTCTGACCCGCACGCACCGGGTGAGCAGGGAGAAGCACGCGCTCTAACACAGCATCTCAGCAAGAAGCTGCTGTGCTGGACACATCCTAGTCCCCCAGGGCTGCCGGGGCAGAGAGCGAGCCGAGGGCTGGCCACGCCAGCAGTCTGCGGTGAGAAGCAGCAGTCACAGTAGCGGGACCTGGGCCCTGGAGAGATCCACCAGCCCCCGTCCCGGGCTGGCTCCCAGACGCTTTTGCACGTAAAGGAAGGAAGAGGGCTTTGGCCAAGAGGAAACTCACTGGCCAGTTACCCCAGGAGGCCTTGGCCACCTGGGACTGTGACCGAGGACAGCCACAGTGACTTCCTCTGGGCAGCCAGGGGCCCTGAGTGCTGTCACCTGGCCCAGGCCTGTCATCTGGGCAGTGGACACAGTGGACCTGTAGGACCAACGGGCCTGCTCTGCTCTCTTCCCCAAATGCCTGCAGGACAAGTCTCGGCCACCGCACTCCCCTGCCCTTACCAAGAGCAATGCCTGCGTCCCTCCAGCCTGAATGGCTGCCTCTTGCATCTACACTCTCTTGGTCGGGCAGGCAGCAGCGAATACTTGGGATACACACAAAATGGGTATTGACAGGACTTATTTCTTCACGAGGTCATTACAAGCATTCAATGAGATCATGCACATACAATCAGGACAGTGCCTGGCGCTTGGAAAATAGTCACTAGGTACTAACAGCCAACACACTTTTGATCTCACCGCGAGCTGAGCTGCGGAACACCAGGCCAGGGCTCCCACACTCGGAGGCCTCCCGGGAGGTGAGCACTCAGAGGCAAAGCGGAACACAAAACACCTACTGTGTGACAGGGCAGGATTCGGGGCAAAAAAGACCACATCTGGCAACAAAGAGGACCAAGGAACTTGCCTGGTTTTCCTCTCAATTGGAGAAGAATAAATATTCATCATGCCCATGATTAAAAGTCTTGCCTTTAGTTTAAGAGGTTTGCAAACATTTTTTTTTCTACCCACCAATCTTTTTCCAATGAAAGCTGACCGAGGAAGCTGACTGTGTAGAACAGATGCGCACGGAGTGACCCTGGTCGGAGGGGCTGGTGTCCCCTGCAGCCTCCGGCACCCACTCCTTTGTGGACTGTGTCATGACCAACAACTTAGCTGATGACATTAGACCAGCGGTCCGCAAAGTGCAGTCGCCAGACCAGCCACGTCAACGTTGCCTCAGTGCTTGTTAGGAATTCAAATCCTTGGACCCCGCCCCAGACCTTTTGAATCAGGAAATCTGGGTTGGGGCTCCACGTTGTGTTTTCACAAGCACTCCAGGTGACTTCGACGCCAGCTCAAGTTGGAGATTCCTGGTGCTCCTCCACCAAGGGTGCACACCCAGCTACCTGTGAGCACCCACGCACAACATCTCCCCACAAGGTGATTCCTGACTTGACTGGTCTGGGGCGGGGTCCAGACATTGGTGAGTCCTGGGAGCTGCCCAAGCAGATCTGGTCGGCGCCATCACCTAGTCCCTGGCCACTCTCAGCGCCATCGGAGGAGCAGCAGGGACCTGCAAAGGTCTCTGTCCCCTAAACCTACTGAGTCAGAATCCGCAAGTTACCAAGATCCCCTGGTGGGTTGTGTAGACATCCCTGACACCCTGGTCTAGGTGGTTCTGCTTAAGACCTGGAAAGAACCTTAGACACCACACTATACAAACCACTCAGCCTCTGGGTGGTCACCCAGGCCACACGGCCTGGGACTTCCTAGGTCACCCCAGCTGCTCAGAGACAGCCCCCCCACTCCCAGGCTGGCCCTCCTCCCAGGCCCACACAGCCTCCAGCCAAGCACGCTCGCTTCAACCTTCCCTCCAAACCATCTCCATCTTTAGTCCCTGAGGCCTCGGAGGGGAGAAGGGGTGGAGCCTGCCCTCCCCCCACCAGAGTGGTGTCTGGGGGTGGGAGGGGGGCAGGGATGCCCACTGACCATCCTGCAAATCTCCAAAAGCCCTTGGTGGTGGCGCAGAGGATCATCACTCACTATCTTTTTACCAGAAGCCTGATAGTATTGGGGATGTCACATTTCTAGAAACACCAGTCACATTTAAACACACGCATATCAGGGCCTGGAAAGGAGAAACAAAAATTCAGTGACTGATTCCAGCACGTACCACACTTTTATCGTGAATGTTGTCTCCACTTATATTTTGTTAAGGAACAAAAACTGTACCTTTGAGCCTGGCTCACTGACATAAGAGCTTCATTTTGTGTTAGTAACTGTGTTTAGACATGAAACAATCCACACACATGAACCTGAGGGAAAGTTGATTATCTTCCTGCAGTATTTCAGGAAGAAAATAAAAAATGGCTTTAATGTAGGCAGAATTCAGCACATACACCCTCTCCATCACCAGCCTGACACACACACACACAGACACACACACGATCTCCACTTCCCCATCCAAAGTTCCCTCCCTCCTGGGCTGCACGATCCTCCGTGTTGGGGGCCACATCCCACCACCAGTACTGAGCACAAGGACCCTCAATACAGGCTTAGCTGCCAGGCAGCAGAGAGACTGAGAGAAAGGAAGCCTGAAAAAAAAAAAGGACACCCAAAGGCAGAGGAGTCTGTGGGCCAAGCCACTGCCACCTGCCAGGCAGAAACCAGGACCAGGCCAAGAGCCAAACTTCATCTTTAAACAGAAACAAAATTCGTAGACATCCCCATTTCCCAAACACATGGGCATATGTTATCACTCATTTCTCCCACCGACTCTCAGGCACAAAGCAATCACCAGACGAATTCCCGCCTTGAACGTCTACCAAGCACCTACTCGGTGTAGGCCCCTTGCTTGAGGCATCACCATAAATGTTCAAAATCCAAAGTCGTCGCTCTCTTTTCTTGCAATGTGCTAACATGCCGATCACGTTATCATCCTACAAGTCAGATCATCACACTTTCCTTTGTACCAAATGAACTGAGCCAAAAAACCATTAAAATAGGAGTCCAGTTCTGCCAGGCTTAAATCACAACCAATGTAAAGCCTGCTGCTGAAACACGGCAATTCCCGGGAGGAAGGCCACGCGTTCCCAAACATGAGAAAGGAGAGCCCATCTCTCTGCTTGAGATGACACAAGACCGTCTGTCCCCTGGAGCCTGAGCATCCCCTAAATACTTGGATGGAGAGATTATTTCCATGATGCACACAAATATGTAAAATCAGCTCAGACTTTTCTCTCCATGGATAAAAGAACACGCTTTGTCCTCTGTATGGAGAAACATCAGAAAGTTCCTAATACCAAATCCACACAACCTGGTGAACCAAGAGGGTGGCGAGGAGGGGAGAAGGCTGAGAGAGACAGTGTCTGGTCCCTCGTTAGCAACACCTGACCATCGGAGCCCTAGAGGCCAAGAGGGGCCCAAGACAGTTTCTGGAAATGGGAGAGCCAATTTCCATGTTCGGAGAAAAAGATTTGGGGTGGGCCAAAGATGTCTGTGACAGGATTCATGCCAAACAACAGGTGGTCAAGAGAATGAAGGGGAAAGAATTCATCAGCACATTCTCCTGTACACCCAATACCCTGGTTTTCTTTCCGCTGGATTAGGGAATAATTCACTTAAATTTTTTTTTCTTTTTTTATTATTATATATATATTTTTTAATTTTTAGGGGGGAGATAATTAGGTTTGTTTTTTTAAATGGAGGTTCTGGGGATTGTACCCAGGACCTTGTGCATGCTAAGCACACACTCTACCATTGAGCTATACCCTCCCTCCCAAAATAATTCACCTTTTTTAATGCAAGAAGAAATTATCGATTGGCTTAGCTTTTTTTTTTCCTAATCCTAAGGAAATGCCGTGCATGTAGACACGCAGGCATCCTGAAACTGTCTCCTTCCTCAGCACAGCTGAGAGCTCGTCCTGCCACAGAGCAGAGGACACAGGTCTTGGAATCTAAATATAAGAAATAAAGGGAAGCTGAGCTCACCTCGCACCTCCTCCCGGCTTCATCCTCTGCCTCAGTTTGCCACCTCTCCCAGTGACAGCATCAGATCTGAATATACTTACAATTATTTTCTCAACTAGACGCTGACCTCAGGCTTACTAGAACCCCAGTAAGCACTCCATATGAAGGGAATCTCCAAATGGTTACATTTAAAGTGATGGTGACAAGTGCATGCAGTCAGCCACATACATCCTGGTTTGGCCATTTTCGTATATGTGACTTGTGCAAGGAAGTTATCTTTGCTGAGCCTCGGTTTCTTTGTCTGCAAAGTGGGTTGCTGAGGGAATTAAACAAAATAAGGGGTAACAAGTTCCTCCCACAGGGCAGGATTAGCCAATGTTTTCTGTAAAGGGAAATATTTTGGGCTCTGCAGGGTACACGATCCCTGTCCCAACCACCCTACTCTGCCGTTAAAAGTGTGAAAGCAGCCCCAGCTGATACATAAATGACTGGGAGTGCCTGTGTGCCAAGAAAACCATATTTAGGAATGCTGAAGTTTGAATTTCATATCATTTTCAGGTGTCACAAAACATCAGTTTTTTCTTTTGAATTTTTTCATTCATTTAGAATTGGAAAAGCTGTTCTTTGCTTGCAGGCTAGACAAAAACAGGCAGAACCACAATGAGATACTACCTCCCACCCATTAGGATGGCTACTATCAAAAGGAAACAGAAAATAAGTGTTGGCGAGGACGTGAAAAAATCGGAACCCTTGTGCACTCTTGGTAGGCATGTAAAGTGGTACAGCCACTATGAAAAATAATACAACAGTTTTTCAAAAACTTAAAACGAAATTACCATATGATCCAGCGGTTCCACTTTTGGGTATAGATCCAAAAGAACTGAAAGCAGGGTCTAGAAGAAATAGTTGTACATCCATGTTTATAGCAGCATTATCCACAACAGCCAAGAGGTGGAAGCAACCTAAGTGTCCACTGATGGGTGAATGGATAAACAAAATGTGGTATGTATAATACACACACACACACACACCACACACACGCACGCACGCACAGGAATACTATTCAGTCTTAAAAAGGAAGAAATCCTGTCACCAGCTACCACATGGATGAAACTTGAGGACGTTATGCTAAGCAAAATAAGCCAGTTACTGAAAGACAAAATGGTATGATTTCACTTTAAATTCATAAAGACAGAAAGTAGAGTGGTGGTTGCCAGAAGGTGGGAGAGAAGAGAATGGGGAGTTATTCTTTAAAGAGTAAAGAATGAGTATAGAATTTCATTTTGGGAAGATGAAAAATTTCTGGAGAGAGAAGATGGTGGTGATGGCTGTACAACTTAATGCCACTGACTTGCACACTTAAAAATGGTCCGGATGGTAGATTTTACATTTTGGGCATTTTTGCACGATTTTTGAAGTATTTTTAAATGTTAAAAAAAAAAAAAAAAAAACAGGCAGAGTGCCAGATGTGACCCACAGGCCATGGTTTACCGACCCTGGCGTAGGGACTTAGAGCAGCACTGGAAACATCCCCTCAAAATGTAAAATAGTGGAAAGGGTATCAGGGTTACCAGTGAAAAGAGGGCTTAGAGGCAAATGACATTTCTGAGATTTATTCATTCAGGTCTTTTCCAAGCACCCACTCTGGGGCCAATAAGCATCCGGGCATAGACACAAAAATAAGAGAGAGAGGCGCTCCACGCCCTCCTGCACAGCGCGGTCGGAGGGAAGTGCACTCTGCACGTGTGCGGACACGCCCTGGGGTGCAGGGGGCGGGGCTTGGGAGGGGAGGGGCGAGGCCACGCAGGCACACCCCGCTGGCTCGAACGTGGAGGCGCACCCTCCTTGGAATGGTCAGTGATCTCGTCAGGGACGGAAAAGTTCAATGACTACAAGGGTGAGTTTAATTATATGTTGTCTCTGACTAGCAGTGGTTACTGATGGTACAATTACACATGTAATTTATCAGCAAGATACTTGCATACATAATAAACCAAAAGCAAAACATCAGATTTCAGTCGACGTTAAAAATATAAGATTGGGCCGTGACGCAGAGCCATCTCACTTGCAAGGGGTGGGAGAGAAAAGCCACGGGCCTCCCCCTCCCTTTTAAGAGCTGGCTGTCCCCACCCGCCATGACCACGTGGCATCTACCCCAGGAATGCACTCCCCAAACACCAAGTAAATCCCAAACCCCCAGTGGTGTGTCAACAACGCTCCTTCCACAAAGGAAGTGGGATGGGCAAGCTGACTTCGGAAACTCAACACCCGCTCTGACGTTCTCTGAACTTGCTAACCACAGTCCCCAGGGGTGCCGGGAAGACCACATGCCTGGCAACATCTCGGGGTTCCGAGCTCTGCTATGACTATGGGAGGAAAAGGCTAATTATCTAAAAATGGCCTATACGTTCTTTAATTTTGAATAAAGACAGAGAAAGAGAAAGGGATGACTAAACAGAGAAAATGAACACACTACAGTAATAGCTACACACATTTATTGACTGCCTACTTGGGGCCAGGAGACGTTATTTTAAGCGCATCACGTGGATTATTTGTGTAATCTACTACGTTGTCGTTACTGTCATTCCCACTATACAGATGAGAAGACAGAGGCACAGCAAGGTAATCCCTTGACACGTGGTCATACAGCTAGTGGGTGTGGTGGAGCCAGGGTTCCAACCCAGGAAATCTGGTTCTAGAGTCCATGCCTTTGCCAGGTTTGAAGGCCATTCATCTCTCTCTTTATTATTTTCTTACTGGTACTGCTATGATGTCCATTGTGCAATCATTTAAAAGTGAAGGAGGGGAGGGTATAACTCAGTGGTAGAGTGCATGCTCAGCATGCATGAGGTCCTGAGTTCAATCCCCATTCCCTCCATTAAAATAAATAAACAAACAAACAAACTTAATCCCTCCCGAAAAATAATAAATTAATTCAATACTTTGAAAAAACAATTTAAAAGTCAAAGGGAAGGGCAACTTTTTATCCTCATCACTGGGAATGAGTTTGCCAATAGACTGGTGCCCACCGTGTGAGACTTGGGAACCCCGCCACCCAGAGCCTCAGCCCGTTTCTCCTCAAGGTGGTTGACCCCATCCAGTCCCAAAGAGGTCAAGCATGGCCGAGCTGAGGAGCACACACAAGAGCCTCTAAAAGAACATGAAATACACTGTAAATTACAGAGTCCTGCCCAGGAGACCAACTACGAGTCATCTGGACAGGAAGTCTTCTGAGGCTTATAAATTCCTTGCCCATGTCCCACTTTGAAAGAGGTCACCTTCCCCTACTCTGCCTCCACGTCTTCCACCCCAGTCATCTGTGTATGTGCCCTTCTGGATTTTGAAAGATACTTTTACAGCAAGGCATCCACGTGGTTTCAACTTACTGAGATTGCCTGGCACAATCTCAGACATATTTCTTTTTTTCTATTTTAAAAACTGGATTGAAAGAAGAGCTAATGAGAATATCTTTCTGTAACTGACCATTTTGATGTTTAGAAAAAAATGTGTGGGAGGGTAAAGGGTGAAGAGATGGTAAAAGGGGGGTTTCATTTGAACTACTGGGCCTACCATTCTAAGGGTCTGTTAGGGTTTGAGATAGAGTCCCACCCATCCATCCACCCATCCATCCTTCCAGTCACCAAAGTTTTATTCAGAGCCCACTATGCATGAAGCACCATTCCAGGAATTAGGAAGGTAACACTGAACAAAATACACAAGGCCTTCCTCACTCCAGGTTAACACTGGGATAGGGGAAACAAACCAGAAACCAGTCAAGCAGCGGGCCGCCAAAATGATTCCTCCACCAAACAGCACAATGTATTTGAAATTCTCTTGCACAAAGGTAAATCAGAGCCATTTCTTCATTTGTTCTTATCAAGGATCAGTCGTAAAAACAAACAAGAGTGTCTTCTATGGAAATGCTAACAGCGCAAAAAAAAAAAAAGGTATTCCAATGTGCAGAATCATTTGAGGGCAAATACTATAGGCAGTATTTTTACGACAAAAGCTTTATTTCTCATCTTCTGTATCCTTGATTTAAATATATACATGTATGTGGGTGCACACGTATCTAGATTCAAGTATTTCAATACAAATTTTGTATTCAAAATACTTTTCCTGATTTCAGTTGATTGCATATTTCGAGCCAGTGTTGCAGCAGTAATTTTTGTTCTGAATCAAAAGCAAGGATCTCTCTCTCCCTCCCTCTCCGTCTCTCCTGTGCTCAACAACCTCACCTTCCTCCCCCACCTTCTAGCCCTAAGAAACCCAAATATTCAAGCTGCTTTCAGAGCTGAGTGGTATCAAGGGCGAAGCCTGTTTCTCCCCATGCATTTTCCTGCTGAAGGTTTCGGGGGGAGGGGGGTGGCCACAGGGGCTGAGGTGCTGGCGAAAGCCACGTCACAAAGGCCCCAGGATAGAAGGACAGTCCTTCCCACTTCGATTTTGAGTGTGTAATTGTTTGACTGCATCTTGCCCGCACTACGATAATGTCATCTTTGGTTGACACAGATTTTTAAAGCCCTTTGAAAAGGTGGAATGTTATCAATCACAAGCATGATTATAATGGAATTTAAGTGGAAGAAGCTAAGATTCCGGCCCTCATGCAGGCCAGGTTCTGTGACAGAGCAGGAGGAGAAAGAAGCAAGGGGGCTGCATTTCAGCTAGGAAGGGACGCCGTGTGTGGCCACCATCCACAGATCTTCTCTCCCACAGCAGAAGATGTCCCAAGAAGCACCAGGAAACTCTAGAACTCCAACTGGACTTCCCACACACAGCAAAAAAAAAAAAAAAAAAAAAAAAATCTGCTTATGTTCTTATCACAGTAGACCACTGGTTCTAAGCAGGGATGCTGTGCGCCCCAGGAGACACTTGGTAAGTTCAGGAGACATTTTTGGTTGTCACAATGGGGGGAAGGGCGTTCACAACTGACACCTGGTGGGCGGAGGCCAGGGACGCTGCCAATCATACTACAGTGCACAGGACGGCCCCACAGCAAAGAAATACCCAGCCCAGAAGGTCACACCGCCTTAGCTCCAGAGAGGCTGAGCCAAAGCTACAGGAAGAAGGAATGGGTCGAGAAGGGGCATTTCCTGGAAAAAAAAGGGCTGCCGCCCGTGGCTGTGCAACCCCTCCTGTTCACCTGCAGACGGAGGCAGAAGACGAGAGGCTAATACAGAGAAGAGAAGAGAGGAGTCTTTGAGCCAAATGACTTGTTCTTTTTGCCTTTTGATCTAAAACACACTTTCCTTATTACATGTCAGAAGGGACTGGAAATCCAGCATTTTTCTCTCTTTTTTTTTTTTTCTTTCTTTTCTTCAAGGCAAAAAAACCCAGGCCCAACAAAAACACAATAATCTCTCTGGCAGATCGCTGGACTGTCCAGCCTCTCCCAGATGAATCACAACAGTGCCTACAGATGTCAAGTTCACTCACCAAGCCCAATCAAAGGCCCGGATTACGAAGGCAAAGAATTGTGAATTTCATTAAATATGTTAAAGGGGAAAAAATCAGCTTTGAAAAATAGTAATCCTGTCTTTCAACAAAAATATTATAGGAAGCTATGAATTTGGTAGATCCGAATAGGATGTTGGTACATGTTTTACTAAGGTAATATAATGGCACACTATTATTAGATCACATTAATCATTACTGTGCCAACGGCGCTGACAGCCCCACTGAAAAGGATTGAAAGGCCTGGTAATGGATATAAATTACCCATTGTGTGATAAAAGGATTTTTACTAAGAAGGTAAGAATAAAACAGCAAATTTCTAATATAACTGTTGTGTAAAAACCAAAATAAAAGTAATCCACGGTCAGTAATAGCCACAAAATCAGAAGTAAGCACTTTTTCAGCAAGATAAAGTCACAATAAAAAATATATATTCAGGACAATACAAAATTAATTTCTAAGTGCATAATTCCACTATCAATTTCCCTGGTTTATGTAGTGACCTCCAAGGCCCATGGTCAGGAGAAGGTGGGCTTGGCTAATTAGATATGAGGGTGAGTTTACAGAGATATCGGAGGCAGCTTCAGAGGAGGCAGCTGCAGACACCCAACACCAGCACGGCCCCTTCTTCTGGATTTTAAGGTTCAGCTTCGATGAGGGGAAAATACTCCATGACTGGGTTTGTGATCGTGAGCCTGAGATGACAGGCACGGAGCCACGTGGAGACAGGTTTCCTCCAAGACTGGGCCAAGCCACAGAACCACGTGGGGAGTGGTGGGGAAACAGACCGCAGGCGGCGCTTGGAGGGGCCGCCTGGCTTTGGGCAGCAAGGCCACCAGCTCCCCCGCTCTCGTTCCAGCTGCCGGCCAGCGGCCAGCGACTCCTCAAGGATGTCACACAAGAGAGAAAGAAGTCAACCCTGCAGGGCTTTGCCCGATCTGTGACTCCATTCTGAGAACTTCTGAGCAGGTCTTGACATCACAGATTCATCCCACCCAGAAGACCTGGGACCCACGTGGGATCCCAGAGACCTTCAAATCCGGAAGTTTCTCCAAAGCCCAACTCTGTCCACAGAAGAAAGGGAGCAGCTGGGAGAACACTTACCCGGCACAGAGGTCTACAACCCAGAGACGGCAGCCTGGCTCCCCCACAGATCGCAGGCAGACACCACTTCAACGAACTACAAAACAGTGTTCCTTACCAGGCGAGTCTGAAAACAACGGATCTCCCCCGTGGCTGAAGGATATTCTTAAAGCTGTGGTGGGCAGGAACTGCAAAAGTAAGACCTGTTAGAAGTCCTCAGGGACGGACATATCGACTCCAATAAGACAGGTAAACAGCATTCAGCCAAGGTAACAATTTGCTGGGTTAGTTGAGAGTCTAAAAAACATTTAATAGCCCCCGCTGCCCCAATTCATTGAGCAATTTTACAAATGGGAACTATGTGACCTTTGCTGCAATAAACCAAACTTGCTCAGCTTCTTTTAATGGGAGATTGTCACCTGCAAAAAGAGAGGGGGGCAGGGCATCTAAGCAGCTCTTCTCTAGATGGGACAGAAGAAATAAGAGGAAATTAGAGCCTTTCTCTCTCTCTCTGGAATTCTAAAAGTGAGAAATCAAGAAGGTACTCATGGGTTCTTTTTCTCTCCCTGATTTAAGGAGCCCCCTACAGTAGACCACACACAATTTCACCCAAACTTCAGTTGGCTACGCCTGTTTGGTGGCCAAGGCAGCTCTCAATGGATCCAGACGGGAAGCTGCAGCTGACCCAGGGGTCAGGGATGTTGAGTGGCATCAAAGTCCTCTCCCCTGAACCAAGGAAAGCAGCAGGATGATGAGATAAGGGCCCAGAGGGAAAGCCACGATGCCCGCCCACAGTGGCTCCAGAAGCCGTTGGCTGGGGAAATGGAGGCCAAGCCCCAGTCTGTGATCTCCAGCTCAGGGCCAAGGCAGTGCAGAATCGAATTTGTCTTGCCATGTTACAGAAGGGATTTAACGGGGCAAGCAAACTTTCCCTCTCGATCAACTATACAGTCTGATATTGAAGAATTCCAGTAGAGATTCAAGGATGCGTCTGCAAATGCACCAGAAGCTGCATTCGGACAGAGAGCACAGGGTGGCAACCCCAGCGCAAGGTATTTGAACATCAAACCACTGGCTTGCCATGCTCCATCCAACTCCAACACTGATTTCTGGCAAACAAAAAGGTGTTTGAGGAGTGCGTGCTTGAAGTGTTTTCTCAAAGTGTAACAAGGACACTGCTATTTGTAAACAGAATTCTACCTGCCTCTCTTGAGACAAGAAAACTAAAGTTTACATCTCAACCATCTGCAACGAAGACTGAGATTACAAGTCTCTGTCTCCTCAGTCAGACAATCGTCTGCATCCTTCTCTTTCTGTATGACTCAAGATTAAAATCAAGGCAGTATAAAACATATATCCAACGCTATACTTCCCTGGGTTCTGCCGGAGGTGAGAGGAATGGGCCTTCGGCACCGGACTTGTTTTGCAAAGACTTATTTTGCTCCTAAAACTCCTTATATTTGGCGAAAGGGTTGAGGAGGTGGAAGACAGACTCAGATTTTATATCCAAGTTCATGGCTTGCGAAATTCGAGGACAATTCTCCAGGGGCCGTTCACTTAGGAGCTTTGTAAATTCCAATGACAGGGAGAACATGGGGAGCCTGCGTCTGGGGATGCCCCAGCCCCATGTGTCCTCCGGCTTCACACCGCTGATCGGAGCGTCACCAGCTCCTGCAATCTGCACGGGGCCCTCCGTCACCCGAGGCCCCAGCACACGCCCTGTGGCTGCACTGCGGCTGCGCCCTTGTGAGGGCTCTCCTGAGTGATTAGGGGGTTATCCAGAAGTGCTGCCCACCTGGGAAGGTCAGCCTGACAAGCGTCCTGCCGGAAGAGGAGCCTCAGGAAAGGAGGCTGAGGCAGTGCCATTAGGTCTACATAGGAGGGGCTCCTGGTGTCTGAAGTCACGACAGTCACTGCAGGTCGGGCACAGGTGGCCACATCAGTGATGCGCTTGCTTCTGGATGAGGAGGAAGATGCTAGCGCAGTAATTCTGTCTTCCCCAATGGGAGAATCAGCCCTTCTGGTGCAAGTAAGTAACTCGCATCGAGAGAGAGAATGCAGGTCCCTGCCATGAGGCACCCACCTTGTCCCGCCTGACCTCCCCCCCGGGACCCCACACTGAGGGGCCGGGGCAGGGAGGCCACCCAGAGACACTGCCCACAAATCCAGTTTGGTGTGGGTACCACCAGATCAGAGGAGGGGCGGGAGGGGGCAGATACAAAGGCAGGAAAAAGCATGCATCAAGGGGATTGGGTATCAGCCACTCCACCAAAAAAAATTACCTCCACAGGAGTGTTTCCGTGCCTGAAACCCCATCCGCTGAATTGATACCCCTGCCTCCCCTTGGAAACACAGGTAAGGCACACATGCAGTCATCCTCAGCCACCAGCACCAGGGAGTGAATGCGTTTAGGAGACATGTTCACTCGGTGGCTCAGACCATCTATGCGCCAGGCCCTAGGGGAGGCTGTGGGATACAGGATATTGATACGGATACGGATGCGGAAGATTCTGGCAGGACCAGGAGCCACCAAGAGTCAGGCCAATGGAGGGGCACTGGGGAGGGAGGCACATGAGCTGAGCCCTTAAGCAGGTGCGGGCAGGGCCTCCAGGGAAACAGGGATGGACAAAAGGAGAGGGCAAAGGTTCAGAGATCCTGGCATGAGAGAGGTGTGGAGTTCTAGCAAGAAGTCTGGGGTGCCTGCAACTCCAAGAGGAGGAGAGAGAAGGCAGGGAGTGTGGGGGAGAGGGTGGGGAGAGAGGGCTGTCTTATAGCCTGAGCACTTCCAAGGCCCCTCTGAGGAAGGGGAGGGAAGGAGAGGGGGTGGAAAGCTCCGAGAGAGGGGCTCTGGAGGGGAATACGGGGAACAGGAAGACATGGGACACACAGACAAAACAGTGGGAGGTGGTCCGGGCAGCTCTGGCCCACCCCGGGACTCAGTGGGTCCAAACTGCAGCATCCCTGTGAATCCACTGGGCCCCCTAGGGGACAAGGGTGGCCCCCTCCCTCCTGAGTTCTCCCAGGTGAGACGCAGCAGCTCTGAGCAGAGCCAGGGAAACCTTCACTGGGCAGGAGCCCAGCCTCCCCTACGCAGGTTGGAGAGTCAAGAGACAGCAGATCAGCAGGGCCTCTGTAACGAGCCCGGAGCTGAATGCAAAGACTCCTCCTCTAGGCAAACTCGTTGCCCTCCCAGGGCCATTCCACACCTGCCTCCCACGCTACACCGTCACCACTGGAAGGTCATTTGAGTGACAATTCTAGTTACCGTGTGCTGAGGGCGGTCCCTGCATCACCTCCCAGTCCCTAACTGGTGGCAGAGGGCCTGGAGCTCAGTAAATGATGAGGAGCTGGGGGAAAAGGCAGAGAGGGAGGGAGGTAAAGAGGGAAGGATGGAGGGAGTCGGGAAGACAAGACGGGAGGACAGTGGGATAGGTGGGGGGATGGAGATGGATGGAAGGGAGGGAGGGAGGGATACAGGGAGTGAGGAGGAATAGGAGGGAGGGAAGGTGGAAGAAAGGGAAGGAGGGAAAAGGAAGACAGAAGGAAAGAAGGAAGGGCTGGTTCATGTCCCCCCTCCCCAGATCCATGTTCTGCTCCAGATGCTGCCCCTGTGGGAGGCAGAGTATATTCCTGGAGGGACAAAGGCTCACCCTCCCCCAGGGTCACTCAGAGGCCCAGCATTGGGAACAGGGCTGTCTGCTGAGGCATCTGGGAAGCCCTGGGGCAGACGGGGGCCAGATAAACTGCTTTCGTTCCAGACAAAAGTTACAACAGAAGGATTCAGACAGAGCCAGCCCGAATCTTTCAGCCCCCTGCCTAGAGGAAGATGTGGCTCACAGGAGACACGTCTGGAGTTCTCTGGACATAACACCCCAGTCACCCGGGGCCACGGCCTCTGAACCTGCTCTCCTGGGCAGTGGGCTCTCCTCTGTCCCTCTGTCCGAAGGGCCACACAGAGGATCGATCACCCAAGCCTCTTCTCCAGGGTGCACCGCCTGGAGCCTGGGTGCCCTCCCAGCCCAGTGCTCAATATTCTCCAGTCCCACTAGGGACAGGGGCCCTGCCCCAAGATGCCAGCTCCTCTTAATGGACTTGGAAGTTCCAATCCAAAGCACTGAGTGATTTTCGCTTTGCTCCTCCAAGAACTCTGAGGGATGAACACAGCCCCCAGGGACAGCACCTGTCCCTCCAGGTCCCCAGTAGGAGAGGCTTCCTCGTGAGGAAAGCTGCCCGGGAAAGAGCCTCGGGGACAGTCCCTCACTCAGCCCTCATCCATCAAGGGCCTCCTGTGTGCCAGGCTGGCGTCTAACTCCCAGGTTCTGGGACGCCAGTGGTAAACAATGTCTCTGCCTGTGTGAAACATATGTTTTAGTGAGCAGCTTCAAATAAAAGACAAATAAAAGTAAAATACAAAGCCAGCAAGTAATAAGCTGTAAGAAGAAAAACAAAGCAGGGGAAAGGATGGGCAGTGATGGATTCTGTGTTAGACACGGCCATCAGAGGAGACCGCTCTAAAAGGTGACATTGACAAGGGGCCAGGACGAAGTCAGGGAGGGAGCCCTGGGAACACTGAGGGAAGGATTTTACGCGCAGAGCAGTGTGTGTGTGCAAAGGCCCTGGTGCAGGATGGAGCTGGTGCGTTCCAGGAGCAGCAAGAAGCCCCTGGAGCCAGGGAATAGACAGTGAGTGGGAAAATGGGGGAAGATGGGCTGTTTAGGATCCACACACCTTCGCAGGCACAGTAAGAAATGGGGATTTTATTCTGAACCATTGGTGGGATTTGAACAAGGGAATAACATGATCTGATTTACACTGTACAAGAATCACTGTGGCTGCTGTGGGGAGAACAGACGAGAGGGGACCAAAGTGGAGGCAGGGAGACCCATGGGGAGGCTTCTACAGCTGTCCAGATGAGAGAGGAGGCAGACTTGACCCAGGCTGAGAGCCGCAGTGATGGGGAGAAGCAAGTGGATTCAGGATGCCTTTTATGTAGACCCAGTGAGACCTGCTGAGTAGGACGTTAGGTGCAGGGGGGCCCAGCATCATCCTGTGCTCATCCTGGCCTGGGACTCTGAGGGCATGGAGCACCACTCCCAAGTCAGCCCTAGTCCAGGGCTCAGGGATAGTAACCATATGTTTCTGATGCTTTGACATCTGGGGCCTTGCCGAGCCTGCAGGGACAGCCCCTCCCAGCACCAGCCAATTCCTAGGGATAGCAAATGACTCTCCTGGGAGCATATCCCTCATCTTCAAACCAACCAATCCAGAGCTCATGCCCCGACCACCTCCTGTATCAGACTGTCACACCCTGGACCAGACAACTGGAGGCAGCCCCTGTGCCCCAGAGCCTGCTGGGGCATGATCGGGTAGCCAAAGCTAAGTCAGCTTAGCCTGCCTTGCCGTGCCTGTCCCTCAGAAACCACAAGGAAGGCTGTTGCCCACATTCTCCTGTCGCCCCTTTTCTGCCACCCGACCAAGCCCGGAGCTTCCCTGTACAGCCCTGCCTGGCATGGCCCGCCCCCTCCCCTTAGGAACTATGAGTAACAAACTATCTTTTCAATGGCCGTTGTGTCCTGATCCGCTGGCCTCACCACCCGCTTGCTCTCAGGGTCACCTTGGAGCCAATGCCCTCATCTAACTTCTGCCAGAACAGGTGCTCTAGGAGCTGTTACTCAGCGGCCACCAAGTGTCTCCCAGCAGAGAGGGAACACTCGGAACTCAGCCAGCTCTCTCCTAAACCCCATCGGCCCACCCCGTGGGGTCCACAAACTGCCCACTGCATTCGGGCCTCCAACACAGGGCCTGCACCTGTGTGAGTGTGTGTGAGTGTGTGTGTGTACCCGGACGTGCTGGGAGGGGGGGTGGCAGCTGCCACCCTGACGCAGAGCCCAGCATCCTAAGACACGACTGAAACACTATAAGACGGAGTGCGCTAGGCTGCCCAGACATGCTTCCAAAGGAAGCCTCTTCTTTCATTTTAAAACAAAGGTAACTTTGATGGAGAAGCTATTTGATACCTGTTCGATCTGAATGCTTTCAGGATACACAGACATCAGACGCTCACGGGAACCTGAGACCCCCACGGTATCAGCCCAGGCATGGGGATGATAAAAGAGGAGTGGAGAGGCTTCTTCCCGTCAGCGTGAGACCCGGTGCATGTATTTTTACATGCTTTAGCATGAAAAAAAGCCAAGATGCTCGGAGCCAATCAAATTACGTCCCTGTCTCTTTAATAAACAAATCCATGTGCACATTAACAGTGTTGAAAATTCAATTTAAACTCTTTGTCTGTTGCCGCTTACTCTAAAGATGGTCTTTCTTAAACAACAGAACACCAAGGAGTCGTTAGTGCTCTCTCTTCATTACTTCAAAAAACCAATCATTAGACACCAGAGTATATACGTAATTAGAAAATCACTTCCTTTGCAATCCAAGCTAAGTAGTTTACATACTGTAATTACAGGGACAAAATCAATTTTTAATCATTTCCCTGATTGGGCTCATCAGCTCTGTGGGAACATTGTAACCTGCTTGTTGTGCAAAAGCAACATCTGGGCTAAAACAATTACCCTTTGTTTGCTACAATATTCCTTAAATCTTTTTGCTTGCATAAAAAAAAATGAAAACATGAAGACAAGATATTTGGATGTCTTTTTGTCCTTGATCAACATATATCCGAAAGTTCTCCTCGTGACGTGAGTTTTATGTTCCCGGAATTTACGGTTTAACAGTACACATCCAAGGAATGTATTTTTTCAGTGAGATAAAAGTATCTGATTGTTTTAAAGATCCATTCAGCTGCCTAATTGTTCCATAGCTAACACATGGTATTCAAACAGCCCACACATTACAAAAGCTCATCTGGGTAATCATGGGCGACTATTATTGCGATGGTTTACACTTTTCTAATACAAATGAATGGATTTTATCAAAATTTAAAAAAAAAAACTAAAAAGCTGAGTATGTGTGAAAAATAGTTGGTATGAATTGGCAAGGCGAGGCTAAGCATTTTGTTCTCTTAATAGGAAATGACCTCATTTACACTGGAGTAATAATTAGTACTGCTTCACTGACAGTTAAGAAAAAAAACTTTCCCAGTGTAATAAGGCAGCATCTCCTTTGTTAGGAGATCTACATTGATTATTAACCCTTGCCAAGAAATTCCAAGTTTAACTCTACGTTCCACTGGGCTCATGTTTGCTGGCAAAAGATAAAAATAGCTCTTTTGGAAACCGTTGCCTCTCACCCAGATTTCCAAAGTTTTGCATCTGAGCTTTTTAAGTGACAATCTGAAACACTTGGTGTCCCCTTTGAAGAAACATGGAAAGCCCCCGCCACCCCCACCCCACAGCCACCAGAGCCCCCGTTGGCCCCTTCACTCCCCCGGTGGCCCTGGTCCTCCCCGTCCTTTTGAAGTTTATTGGCTTTGATTTTTGCTTGCAAGTCCCCCAACCTACAATTAATTCATAGTCAAAACAGCCCTGAGAAAGAGAAAAGGAGAGAGGGAAAGTGAAGGGAGAAGGGAGATATCCTTGTCCAGGCTGACGGTGCAGGAAGGAGACGGGACTGCATGAGCCATTAAAGAAATGCACTCCAGGAAGCAGCCAGAATGCATTCACGCACAGACAGACACACACACACACACACCCCACTTCCAAAGGGATCTGTTCACTGACCTAACCATTCCTGAACTCCTAAGAGTGACAACTGACATTTATTGAGTACTTACCGTGTGCCAACCAGAGTCCCTCATGACGGTACTGACCCTCATGACAATCCATTATCATGTTCATTTACTGATGGGAAACTGAGGCACTGGCCATGAAGTAACTAGCCCTAGCTTAAGAGCTCGTGAGTGTGGGAGCCACTCTGCCCCGTCTCCCAGCACCAGGCAGCCTCCCTCCGCCTACCCTCGTGGTCCTACAGAGCCCTGTCCCCGAAGCAGCCAACCCTGCTTGGTGTCCAGCCAGTCAGAGACCCCCCATGGCCCCACGGGTCTCAGGAGCACGCACACTCCTCAGCACCATTCTGCACATGGATTCCTGTTCCTCGTCCCAAGGTCCAACCCAGGACAGGGAAAAGAAGGAGAACATATCCTGTAGGCCAGTGTGCTCAGGGCAGGAGGCACTGACCCAATGCACACACTTCCCACGAGGCTCAAGTATGTCGCTGGACATGGTGCCAGGCTGCCATGCTGGTAGAGTCCCAGAGCCTGAACCAGCGCAGGAGGGGCACCCCAGCTCTTCCCGGAGGCTGTTTTCTCTGAGAGCCAGTGCCTGATAGCCTCTTCCCAATGTCTTTGCCTAACTTGGCCTCAGGTCCCACCCCATCCATGGGAAGGCAGCTCCCATATCAGGACGCCACGGGATGGCAAATCTGAGACAAGTCTGGCCCCCAGGGAGGGAGTGATGCAAAAGAAGAAAAAAATCCCCCATTTGAAAGTCCTTCATAATACAGTGTATCACCATGAATTTAAAATATTTATCCCTTTACAGAAGACATCTCATATCATCAGATCACAAGGTACCTGTGAAGTAGTTTTTCTTGAAGAAGAAATGGGAACGAACTGGAAAGCACAAAGTGCCTGTCTTCTCTTTCCTCCACCCTTCCTGCCAGTAACGTCGCTGTTGGTACTCTGTACTCTGCCTGGCAGATACTGTTTGAACGTTCAGCCGTCACCCAGAGCTGCATGGTCCAACTTGGCAGTCACTGACCCCATGTGCCCACCGAGCACGTGAGATGCGCTGTAAAGCCTAAAGCACACACCATGTTTGGAAAAACGTAAAATGTTTCATTTGTATTCTTTGTACTTTTTACATGTTGCCACAATAGCTTGGGTAGATTGAATTAAACAATTTCACTGGGTTTTTTTAAAATCATTTTTAATACAGCTATCAGAAAATTAATACACATGGCTCACATATGCAGCTGGCGTTGTATTTATATTGTACAGTGCCGATTTAAACCTGAACAAAAAAATCAGGCCATTTTGCCAGCCAAATTTAGCCATTATGAAAACTCACTTGTTTTCTGAAGCAGGTTTTTAGGGGAAATGTACTATCAACAATATCACTTCAAATGTTGGCTCCATAGATAAGATTCTCTGAGGTCAAAATGAAAGTTACGCACATTCTCACTGAACCACCGTGGGATCTCCTTTACAGGTGTTGCACTTTTCAGTTCATTTACTTTTTGTTTTTTACAGAACTGTTTATTCAAGTCATATGTGATCACTCGTAGAAAATTCAGAACATATAATTATTGTGAAGAAAAAATAACATAATTCTCTCAGGTGGTGTGACTGTTGTTGGCATTCCGTACTTCTTTCTATTCTTTACCATGCATACGTGTGTGTGTGTGTGTGTGTGTGAGCTGTGAACACAGCTGAAAGCACACTGTATGTGTAGCATTGATTTCATGTGTCCTAAAACCTCCAGCCCCAAGTGTAAAGACTGTGCTCAGCTCCATGAGAATATAGGCTCCTGGCTGAGTCCCACAGGTGTGACAAAGGGACAGTATTAAGACAAGAAGATGTCAAGCCACACACTGGAGAAGATCTTAGCTAAAGACACATCTGGTAAAGGACTGGCATCCAAAATATACAAAGAACTCTTAAAACTCAACAATAAAAAACAAACAGCCCCCTTAAACAATGGGCAGAAAAATCTGGATGTCTCACCAAAGGAGATTTCCAGGTGCAAATAAGCTTGACATCGTCTGTCATTAAGGAAATGCACATTAAAACAATAATGAGATGCCACTGCACACCTATCAGGATGACAAAGGTGCAAAACAATGACACCCCCAAATGCAGACACAGAACAGGTACTCTCAGTCATTGCTGGTGGGAATGCAAACTCGTACGGCCACTTTGGAAGACAGTTTGGCGGTTTCTCACAAAGCTAAATATACTCTCATCATACAATCCAATACTCCTGCTCCTCGGTATTCACCCAGAAGAGTTGAAAACACATCCCCGTGAAAACCCACACACAGGTGCTCACTGCAGCTTTAGTCATGATTTACCAAAGTGTGGAAGCAACCGAGACGTCTCTTGGTAAGAGAACGGACAGACTAAGTGTGGTACATCCAGACAATGGAATGGTATTGAGCCATAAGAAGAAACGAGCCATCGAGTCACAAAATGACAGGGCAGAACCATAAAGACACATTACAGTGAGAGAAGCCAGTCTTAAAAGTCTATATGCTGTATGATTTCAACTCCATGACTTTCTAGAAAAGACAAAACAGAAGAGACAGTAAAAAGATCAGTGGTTGCCAGGGGCTTGGGAGAGGGAGAGACAACGAGGTGAAACACAGGGGATTTAGGGGCAGCGGAATTATCCCGTATGAAACTACAGTAGCGGACACACTTGTCCAAACCCACAGAATGAACAGCATGAAAAGTGATCCCTTAGTGTAAACTGTGGGCTTCAGTTAAGAATAATGTATCCACGTTGGTTCGTCAATGGTAACACAGGTACCACATTAACACAAAGGTTAACAAGAGGGGAACTTGCAGGGAGGAAGTCTTATGGGGACTGTACTTGGCACTCAATTGTCCTGTATACCTAAAACTACTCTAAAAAACAGCGTCTCTTAATTTACAAAGGAAAAAAAAAAAAGGAACAGCTTTGAGGAAGCCTAGGGAACCCCTCCTTCCTGGCTGCAGGATTTCCACTTCTGCAAATCAGGAAACCCCTCCAGGGCTTAGAGATTTCGGATCCTTCAGTCACCCTCTGGCCACCACTTCTCTCATGAGTTGATGTCCAGAAACTTCCCAAAGAGTCTGCCCGGGCAGTTCTTCAAGAAGGGCGCTGGGCACTCGTCAGGGACCACCCTGGCTGGAGACTTGTGCACCCCGTTCGTACTCCTGTGCGGGTTTTCGGGTTGTCCTCATCAGCTCAGTTCACAAAACGAATTGACTTGTGCCTACAGAGCAGAGTCTGGCCAGCCAGGCCTGCACCCCCTTCTTGGGCCCGTCTCCTTGTCAACAAAGGAAAGGGGCTGCTCAGACGGTTGCCATTCCTCAGTCTGGACAGCCCCCCACGCCCCATCGTCGCTCTTTCCATCTCCAAGACAGAAACTCTTTTTTTTTTCCTTTTTATTATTTTTTTAAATTGAAGTATAGTCAGTTACAATGTGTTAATTTCTGGCATACAGCATAATGTCTCAGTCAAGCATATATACACATACATTTGTTTTCATATTTTTTTCATTAAAGGTTATTACAAGATAGTGAAGACAGTTCCCTGTGCTATACAGAAGAAATTTGGTTTTTTTAAAATCTATTTTTATATATAGTGGTTAACCTTTGCAAATCACAAACTCCCAAACAGAAACTTGAACTAAGTCCTCAGAAAGGACCGATCTGTATGAGGAAGCAGACAGAGGCAGAGCGGGCCTGGGCCCCTCCCCAGCTGGATGCCCGACGAACATTATGACAGGATGG
Source organism: Vicugna pacos (assembly GCF_048564905.1). Taxonomy (NCBI): domain Eukaryota; kingdom Metazoa; phylum Chordata; class Mammalia; order Artiodactyla; family Camelidae; genus Vicugna; species Vicugna pacos. The sequence continues at coordinate 19,498,273 of NC_132995.1, forward strand.
GGTTGCTTTCTTCTTTTCGTTACCTGGGCACAGGGTGCCATCAAAATGCTGCTGTTCTAGCGAGCTGTCACCACTAAATCCATGTTAAGTTTAGCTCCAGCTACTGATTATTCTGGAGAAGGCCAAGAAAATTCAAGGGCGGACCTATTTGAAGACCATGTAAAGTATTGCACACTGTTTCCCTGTGATTTTATAGTAACAGGAAGAAACAGTAACTGCCAAAGCTGGGGGTCCCTCAAATATCCCGCGTGCTATAGCAAAAAACAAAAGCAAAAAACAAAAACAAAATCAAACAAAAAAACCAGCAAAGAAGATAGATAAAAAATAACAGAGAAGGCCTCCCATGCACGCTGAGGGCAGAGCCCACGGCAGGCACACAAGCACAGGGGGATGGAGAGATCCCCAAGAAAGTCTGGTCCCTTCCTAGCCTGGCCCGTCAAGCAGCCAGAGAAAGGCCCCCTTGCTTGTCTCATGGCGAAGTTCCTATTCCAAAAAATTCAAACCTAACTATTCACAGAAAAGAAAAAAAAAGATTTACCTCTCCCTCTCATCTTCCAAGCCCTTCCATTTTGGTAAAGATTTTATAAACATTCTTAGAAAGAGTAGATTCTCTCTCCTCTGCCCACAGGTAACAAGGGATAGCAGATGTTTCAGAAACAGCCCATTATAAAAAAAAAAAAAAATCCAGTGTCACTAAAACCAGAATGGAAAATGTTTTATACATTAACAAACATTGTAATGAATTTGCACAACCTTAACCGACTGTATACCCAGCATAATGAAATGGTCTCCATCTTTTCAAATAAAAAATTACGTATGCTAGCGCATAGCTTTAGAAAAGCATTGTTCTTTAAAAAAAAAAAAACCTGCATTTTTTTTTCCCCAGCTACCATATAATTTGTGAGATGCATTTTTAAATGATCTGCAACAGCCACGGCTTCATCAGTCAGATGATACCGATAGATAATTCACCAAACCGTCACATGATCTTCCATCACTCTAAAAGACGCGAATATATTGCCACAAGCTTTGGGAATAATGTGTGCACCTGTGTACGGTGTCACCTCTGTTTGCTAATTGTCTCCTTGAGCTACATTTTACTTCTAATGCATTTATTTTTGACAGGCAGTGTCTATTTAGAAATCACATTACTTCAAGTGCAATTGTTCTTTTGTCTATCAAGTAAATGAAGTGTTGTTATACAGATTTCAGGTTCTGATTAGTAAAGTATCAGAGCCCCAAAAAGGTCAATCAGTTACTTACCTGAGGAAGCGGAAGGATGACAGACATCTTGAATATACTCCAGCTCATGCTATAGGCCATCTTATTATAATTACTCACCTCAGTCTAACTTAAATATACATCCCTGGGCTTGGCAGCTAAAAAGGCACGCTCAGAGCACGTGTCCGGAGACTGGCATCGACGCAGAATGTAGGCAGGTGGGTCTCGTGTTTGTGCGTCCGGTGTCGCCAATTCAAATATGCGGTCCCTGGAAACGCCAACAATCGTGGCCGAACAAGCGCGTGGGTGGATGTGCGTCCCTATCTGTTGGCTCGGGTGAATTCTCCCATTAAAACAGTTATTTTAAAAAAATTTTTCACAGCATTTTACTTTTTCAGGTCCAATTTGATGAATTGGTTCAGATCAATAAGAAGGTAATTACAATCGAAACAAAAGACAGATAACAACTGTGGAAAGACAGACAGCTGTGAAAGCCGGAACCAGGTCTGCCTTCGACTTCCACCGTAGGGCTGCCCCCACCGATGGCCACGCAAAGGCCACGCCAGCAGAGGTGTGGCACCTCTGTGTGTGCGAGGAGAGGCTGGGGACCAATGCACCACGTGCATTAAGCCAGACACCTGATTTACACAGACATTGACATACTCAGGTGAAATAACCAGAAGGTGTTCCATTTGATGGAAGAGGTAACCTGAGCACCAGCTCCCTTCCTGGCATTCAGATCCAAATGTCTAAATCTCAGGTACCCTCAAATTATTCCTATACAGCATCCCTCCACTTGACTTACGACCTCAAAAGCAACCCAAACCATGAATCACAGAGACAGCTCTATATTTAGGAGTCACTTGTCTCTTAAGTGGATCGTCTACAGTTTCTTTTTTATTCTTCCTGATCTCTCTACCCATAAATTGAGGATCCTCTCTCCCTCCCTGCCTGTGCCCCATCCAGCCTCCACGTCTACACCGCTTGCTTACCTGGGATGCACCACCAGTCTCGCACTCGGTCAGAACACCCAACAGCCCCCCTCTCCCGACACCCACCTCATTCAGGCCTGTGCGTGGTGGCCACCCCAGGCAGACGACAGGCTCACAGAGAGTTCCAGGGCCCACCCGCTACTCAACACACTTGCCAAGAGGGACATGAAAAGCCATGCTTGCCTTAAGTCCCATTCTAAATTGGCTCCCTGGAGCATTCCGTACCTGTTCACGGAAGGCTGTGTGTGCTTCCTCAGTGTTTAGCATATGCTATGTAACCTGAGCAGGACTTGCGCTGTATCACTGCTTGTTTTTCCAAAGTGTTTTCCCATCAGGACCATAATTATATGCAAACTACTTGACTTAGAACCATTCGCAAACATGTTTTTAATGTTCACCAGGATCATTCCACCACCTAAGAGCACGGAAGGGGGAAGACAATGAGTCCTTCCTTGGGGATCCCAAAGATCCCAGCGAGACGGGGGGAAACCCCCGACATGCAGAACCACAGATCATCCTCTAGTAGCAAAACCTCCACGACATTTTCTAAGGGAGCGACGAGGAATGTCCTCTTCATCCTGCAATTTATTTCAACTCTAAGTACTCTAATCATGGGAAGTACTTTTTTGCTTTTTAAACAGCCTGCTTGTTTTTACAGGTCAAGAGCATAAATAAAACAGTCAAGTTGGAAACTTGGAAAGCTCATTTGCAGGAGAAGGAAGCAGTTACAGACCGTCCATTTGTTCAGATCCCTGGCAGCTCTCGGGAGGCAGCCCAGCCATGTGTGTGGAAGCCAGACCCTCGATGGCCAGGGCCTTCCTGTGAGGGTCCAAAAGCAGCCTGTCCGCTTGTCTCGGGGGAGTCCCTCTTGGGTAAAAGACTGAGGAGTTGTCAGAAATGCGCAGGGGCTGTACTATAAGGGTTTAATACGAATAAACCCCCAAGCCAAGGATTAAATAGCGATAGGTGAGAGTTGGACCCCCGCCACGGACCACAGAGGCACGGCGACACCCTGAAACATCAAGTGTCCTGAGGTGCTAACTCTGACGTTGACTCACGTCCCCACTGCAGTGGGTCCTGACGAACGAAAGTTAAGTGTCAACCAATTACAACACAGGATCCAAACACTAGTAGATCACTTCTCTCCTGTGGAGGATCTCGAGAAAATAAGATGCCTTAAAGCCAACATGTTTAAGATGGTTAAGATCTTTACCAAAAGAAGAAACAGAAGAAAAGGGATGAGAGGGAGGAAAAAAAAAATCACCAACCATTTTTCCATATGAGATATCACAAAGGCATGCCTCCCACCAAGAGCAAGGTCATAACCAAATAAGCTATATTCATTTGCAAATCTCTCTCTCTCTCTCACACACACACACACACACACACACACACACAGTCACACAACTGCTGAGAAGGCTGATGAAGGAAATGTGGCCATGAAAACTCATTCTCAGCACCAGGACCACTGGAGCAGAGAGAGAAGACGAGAGTCAGGGTCCACCAGAAGAGAAAATTTCTGAGAAAACTTCAAGAACTGGTAATAACTTCCTGAGTCCGAAGGAGGAGTGTTTTGGGATGTTTGGAGTGGGCAGAGGACAGGACAGAATGGGCCATGGCTCATGGAGGCTAATGCCAGAGAGTGGGCAGGTCCCTGCCTCCCACGATGCCAGGCAGAGAAGACAAAGGACGTGGCTGGTGGCAGCTTCAGACCACAATAAGTCACCCGCCCACATTTTTATTGCTACCTTCACTTCTATTTTTTCTTTATTCTGCGTGTGCTAGAGGAGCCCCCCTTTCTTTTTATCAAACATTCCTAATGTAGTGATAAAATGAGGAAGAATGAAAGATTATTATAAAACAGGACTTTTATGGCTAGCGTCTATGGAATAGTCATACTGTTACATATATTTTCTCTAAGTAATCAGGAATGTATTGGTATTTTGAAATTATGTATCTCTAATAACACAAAAGTACTTAAGAACAGAAATAGACAGTAATGGAAAATGCAGTCAACTGTTGACAACATATAGAATTTCTGAAAATAATTTGCAGAGAACAGCACAGCAGATGAGTCAAAATTTTCACAAAAATATTTCTTGCCTCCGATAGTCCAATGTAATTCATTTTCTATCTCTGTTCATTAATCATTGTTAAAATTAGTGATCCATTTCTTCCACTCTGCCATCTGCACTCAGCTTCGTAACAAACATGACACCTTCCTGCATAATAAAACCTGACAACTACTAGGATGCATTTCCAAATAGCTTTCTGCATATTTGCACCTCTATAACGGATTCCGTTGTCAGACAAAAGTGGATTATTTAACCAGAGTTCTTTCTTTATCAATTCTGAGCACAGATGTGTGTGAGTGTGTGCGCGTGTGTTAAAATACGATCAAGAAAAATCCGTTAATTTTAATTAAAATGAATTTGTCCTGTCTTAAGTAGAAGGTATTTTAAACCTAGGTTCTGCCAGCCAATATCGCTCACCAGAAGCACAGTGGGGAGTATCATGCTTGATATGTGAAGTTACGTAAATAATTCGTGGCTTCATCTTGTAAACTTTTCTAATAAAAATGATCTTGACATTCCAACCTCCTTAAAAAATTTTTTCATTTTAATATCCTGCTTTATTTTGTTTTTTCAGTCTTTGATCACAGAATTTCAAATAAATATTTTTAGGGAAAGACAAAACAATCAGGGAGCGGGGAGATACAGACGAGAACACCGATGAATAATTAAACACATGCCAAGTGTTCCCCTGGGGAAGCCCCCACTGGGTCCAAACCTCAGGGAAGCGTTCGTGGTCCTCCTGGATGGCATGCCATGTGGTGCCAATCAGTCTGACAGTGATAAGGATGGAGGTGAGGAGCTGCACCTCGGGACCTTTTCTTCACCCTTTGAAAGGGCAGCCTCTGAGGAAGAAAATCTCTGGGCTTCCAGGAAAGCAGTGCCCACCTGAATGGCAGAGCAGACCTGGACTATGGGGGAGGCAACGAGGTGACTCCAGGTCGGTTCAAGGTGAAAAAGGCAACTTGTATATCTTCACTCCTTTTGCCCACCCTCAGTCTGCCTCATCTCTCCTTCTGCCCCTTCCTCAGGACACGGCAAGCCCTAACTAGGGAACTCAAAAGTCCTCAAGAAACATTTCAGCCCCTTCCTGCCCATATTGGCATCTTCCCAACTCTGTGCCAGGGAAGCCGGAGGTATACAAAGGTGCCCCAACTCCAAATCAGCCCCCAGCGGCTCGCCACATGGTAGGAGAGACAGGCTTCGGGCAGATGTCTCCAAACCAAGGGAGAACGCCAGGTGCCATCACAAAGGGAGAACCAGGAAGGGAAAACTTCATCCTAATCTGCAGGATGTGGGCTGGAAGAGGACCCGGGGTTGGCGGGGGGCGGGGGGCAGCTGCAGAGACAAGATGGCATCTGAGTTGATCAAGACGTCAACATGCAAAGTCAGAGAGGAATAGGATCCTGGCAGCAGAGAAGGCTGGCGGTGGCTGGCACCAGGGTATTTGGGGAGTGTCAGGGCTGGACCGAGGGGCTGGATGAACTGCAGGGCTGGAGCAGCCCACGCCCCGTCTCCAAGGGACACACATTCTTGGGCACGAGGGGGAAGCTGCAGAGGTAGACCCCTGAACGCACAGCCAATAAGCCAAGTGCGAAGCCAAACACAGCTCTGTGATAAACTGCACTTTCTCTGAAATTAAGGGAATGGCTGTTTAATGACTGCTGGCCAATGACTCTGCCTCTGTCTGTCTCTGTCTCTGTCTCTCTCTCTCTCTCTCTTTCACACACACATACACACACACACACACACACACACACACACACGCCTATTGACAGAGCAGAACTTTTTGTTTAATCCCCCCGGTTTATCTTTCTCTGTCCTCACAGCCTGGTGTGGGGCTTGGAGCGGATCCCCTAACTAAGCCTGATTAGAATGAGAACAGTCAAAAGACAAACTTTGCAAAAATCAAGGTTTAAAATAGAAATAGCAACTGACCCTCAGCTGCACTGCAGCCGGCTGGGACAGTGACAATAGCGACTCCTTTGTTAAACTTTCCTGTGAGACGTGCTCACCAGACTGGGGTGGGTGTGTGTGTCTGTCTGTCTCATACACGAGAGAGTGGGAGAAATGTTTTAAAATAGCTGTGGCTCGAAAAAAAAAATTAATCGCAAATTACCATTCACCCCTTAGCAGCCAAAATGTCTGTTGATGCATTTAACATATACAAAATCCAAAGCTTCCCTATAAATATTTCAGAACTTGAAATCTTCCATTTTGTCCCTGGCCCTGAACAATAACACGCGCGCGCACACACACACACACACACACACACACACACACAATCTAGGGATGGGGGCTGGGGAGGATAGGAGGAGGGTGTGAAACCCCGTCCCCCGGGCATTGTCTCCCAGCCACCGGCTCCTCCAGCCTGGAGTTCCCTCTTCTCTTCACATGTCTGCATCCTGACACATTCAATTTCAGGTTATCAGCACATCTGAATTATAGAATGCTGATGGGGATAGAGGGCAGGCCTCCCTGGGCTGATTAGCACCATTTAAGAAAGCTTTCGCCAGCCGGCTTCATTGGCTGGGAGCGCCACCATGGTGGGTGGCCTTCCTGTATTAGAAGTCAACACAGAGCTGTCTCATTTGAATTAAATATGGACAGAAAGAAAGATCTGATTATGCTTATTCATAGCTAGCCTTTCAAGTTCACCAGGCTGCCAAACTTGGAAGTAAAAAAAAACCTAAAAGTTTCTTTCCTGTGTTTCTGGATTGTTGAGTATTTTTATTTTCTCTCGCAGTTTTCCAGAGTGAGTCTGAAGTGTGTGTGTGTGTGTGTGTGTGTGTGTGTTTAAATTTCAGCCTAGCTCAATCTGGGACTTCCTTACTAGAAAGTTGCCTCAGTAAAGATTCAGGGAAAAGCTTTTAATTTAGTTAGAGACAGACAACAATGGAAAGGCAGGGGCTGATTTTAATCCACAAATACATGAAAACACACACACACACACATTTGGCTATAGGAGACTTCTTGCAACAGAATGAGTAGCTGAAAATTTGATTAGCGCAAATAAATTTCTGACATGGCACTGAGTGGGGCAGTGATTCAGAAAAGACCTCAACGTACAGAATACTGGAATCACTGGGCTGAGAATAACACCCTGGTTCATGGTAGCATTTACCTTTATATCTTCACTTTCACAGACACGCACACACCCCATTATTTTTAATTCCCCTCCTTCGTCAGCTCGGGCAACTCCTCCGACACCACACCGAGTTAATAAAGGAGCAGGAGTCTCCGGGAGTCCCCGAGGGCTGTGACTCCACCGGGAACAGCCTGGGAGTGCGGGTGAGGCCAGGGGTAGTCACGGGCTGTGTCACGGTCCCGCGTTCCAGATGCTGACATGGGGCAGGGCCCCAAGAAATGCTGCCTGAAATAACTATACTGGCGGCCAGCTCTTACTCACATACCTGGCCAGGCTCTAGTTCGATTCAGTTCACTTTAACAAATATGTTTTGAGCCTTTGCTGTGTGCCACAAAGGAAATGCACATGTTCCCATCCCTCGTCCCCACCTCCTCCTCAGGGCCCGTGTCCTGCGCCGCGCCCTGCCTGTCTGTGGGCCGACTGGGGGGGACGCCTGCCCTCACCCCTGTCCACACCGTGGGGTCGTCTGTCTTCCCCACACTTGATGGGCAGCCCTGGCACACTAGCCTTGGACAGGTCATTTCCCTGGGGTGGTTCTTGCCTCTTCATCTGCATAGTAAACTCCTTGAGGGCAGAAACCACACATCACCAGAGTCTCATACTCAATCAACCAACCCCCGCCAGCTATCTGGGTGCAGAGAAGGAGGCAGCCTGTGAGCACAGCAGAGTCGGACAGCCACCTCCCCACAGGGTGCCCCACTCCCCACCGCAACCCCACCGATGCAGGGAAGTGACCTCACTGCACCTCCATTTTCACCAGCCACCCAGTGCCACCGGGAGATGTCCAGCCTCTGGCCACATTGCTTTTCCAAGCCTGCGACCACTGCTGATCCCTCCCTCCCGGGGCCGCGTGGGGCCCCTGGGGTGCCTGGCTGCTCATTCTCAGTCCTCCCCAACCCGCAGCCCTGAAACACTAAGAGCAAAACCCAGCCCGTGGCACGGCCCTAGGAAGGACGTTCCTGTGGCCTCTGAGTCAGCAGAAGCCCTACACTTGGACTGCATGTCAGCCCAGAATTACTCAGCACACGAGTTTCTGTCCTCTTGATCCATCTGGAACATTCAGTGGGATGGTTCAGTGCCTGCCTCTTTCCCGCTGGACCTCAAGGACCCATGTCCTGGGTGGCCGCGGTGGGAGGGATGGAAGCACCGGGCTCAGCCCGCTCCTCTGGGGTCTCTCTGCTGAGGGAGGGGCCCTGAGCTCAGTCCTTACTCATCTTCCAGGGGAGGGTGCGGCTTTTCTTGTATGAAACACCATCGTCGCCACCTCAACCAAACCCACGTTTCTAAAAGGGGTGAACTAGATTTCTCACCGCTAGCTTTGAACCTGCAGACCTCCCACAGTGCCAGTAATTGCATTGCCAACAAGACGCAGAAGTGCACCCACAAGCAGCATGAAACACGAGGGGTGGGTGGGACTTATATCAACAAAACGTGCACCGGGGATGGCTGCACCCTTCCCCGGGGGCTGGCCAAGGAGGCTCCCTGAGCACCCGCTGCCTTTGCTCCCACACCTCGGTCAGCCACAAAGCACCTTCACAGTCCCCGCCACATCTCGTGCCACCTGGACTGTTATTTACCTAATACTCTTCTTTAAATTAACTTTAAATCAACTCACTTTTAAAAAAAAATTAGCCTCATCTTAAGCAATAACATCTGTGAAATCACAGCTAGGATGTGTGCTAGTTATATTTTTCTAGTAGATCTTAAAATACCCAACTGTTAAAACTGTAAATCTACGTATCAGCTAAAATTGTCTCATGGGGTGCGAGCCACATTTGGAGAGGCCTAGACTGGGGTAAACGGGAGGGTCGGGGCACCCAGTCTTGGTCTCCCTTCTGTCCTGGGTAGCAGGACTGGTTTGAGGCAGGCAGGGCATGGCCACCGGTCCCCCGTCTCCTCCTCTGGGGGCCCGAGGCTCCCTCACCAGGGACCCCACTTTCAGTATGGTGGCCACAGCTGGTGCCTGGGGTGTGATTTCCTCACCAGAACCCTCGCCCCGTCAGTTTCCAACCTAGAGAAGGACCCTCAGTAGCAACACTGTGAGTCACCAACGAACTTCATCCTGATTCCATCCTAAACTCGGCACCAGGAGTTTATCTCATGACCAGGTAAAAAGTTGTTTGAGAAAAGCCAATGCCCTCAAGGCAACGAGTCTGGCCTTGGCCACCAGCCTCTCCTCCTGGCACCTCATGGTGATCACACAACTGTGATTTTTTGCGCCCACCCCCCAACACACACAAAAAATGCCAGCAGAAGCTCTGCAATGGGACACAGAATCCTCTTACACTAGCCAGCAAAATCCAAACAGACCACTGAGTGACTCCATGAAATGTGGGTGTTTCCTGTGCGTGAACAGCCACGCTGATGCTCCCACCCTGGACAGGGAGACACCCATGGCCCCACACAAGGCAGGACGGGAAGGTCCAAGAGCGGACATGTGACTGACCTGTTGCAGTACAGACGGATGGAATGCTCCAGAACTCATGTTTAAAATAAATATAAGTAAGACATTGGCGTCACCTCTGTATTTTCGACAACCTAATGATTAAGTGGTAAACTTTAGAAAGAAACCCCAGCAAGTCAACCCCAGAAGAGGCAAAGGGGGAAAGTAACTAATGACCACTCATTTGTCCTTTTGTTTTAACCAAACAACACAGCCAAATGGCACAGCTTATTGGCTCAAAAGGCTGGTGGTGGCTCAGGAGATGAGGAAGGTTCCAGAGTATACACAGGGGTGTGGGGTGCAGAGGGGATACACCGGAGTCTTGGAAAAGCCACGCCCATGTTACGTGCCCTAAGGCAGTGGTTCTCAGACATTAGCTACATCCGAATCTCCTGGAGGGTTTATTAAAACACACCACTGGGCCCCCTGCACAGAGTTTCTGGTGCCATGGGTCTGAGGTGGGCCTGAGAATCTGCGTCCCTAACACGTCCCCACGTCCAGGACCTCAGCTGGACCCCTGCCCTGGAACCCTGCTGCTGTATTTTTTTTTTTTTCTGTAAGGGAAGAACTACAGCCCTGCTCCCCAATGTATCACTTCTGCAACTTGAAATTTTTGATCCTCAGAAGAGTGTGAGGTCTTTTCTCTTTAAAGTGTAATCACCCACATGTGAAAGCATCAGAATATAAATGACGCAGAAAAAGCAGACATCCGATGCTTGTTCCTGTTCCATGCAAAATCACCGCCACCACCACCCTGCAAAAAATTAAATCAGATTCAAAAGGAGATCCTGAGTGGCTACAGGGTTCTTTCAGATCTACCCTCGGAAATATCAGAGGTTTCAAGTGATCTGCTTGTCTTTAAACAAATGACCAGAAACCTGTAGTATTTTTAATGGTGTGCTTATTCCAGGGTAATAATAATACGTGTAATATATGAGACTTATGTACTAAAGAACCCAGTAACACAGAAATCTACATTTGTAAACCACGCTTCTATTGAATGTGCCGATCTGTTGAGACGACCAAGGCCCCCGCTGATGAGGAGCAGTGCTAAATAACTCTGTAAATAACACATCTACTATGCTTTCCCTTCCTGCCCCAAAGGTATTTTCCACTGTGTGTTAAACGTAAGCTGCCAGAAAAAGCCCCAGAAATAGCGTGAGGAGCACTCCCCGCCTCGCCCCTCCCGGGAAGGTCAGCCTCAAGACCTGGCCGTATCACATTGTCCGCCAAGCTGGCTCTTCTTTCAGATTAGGAGGATGGAGCAGGTTTTGGTTTTAAAGCCCTTCGGTCACCAGAGTCACTGGAAGTGGCCTGGATGTGAGCTGGGTTTGCAGGTTGTGTGGCTGTCCCCGAAGGGGTCATCCCATTTGCAGCCACTGATGTTTCCATGGCCAACGACTTCTATTCAACCTGCCAAAATGGCCTAGCTCCTCATTCTCTGAGGGGACATTCATGGCCAAAATGGTGACCAGAGGGAGAGCCAACGCCTTGGGTTACTCTCACATGGTGCCCCTACAGCGTGGGGACTGGAGAGAAGACGGGGAAGGAGAGCAGGAGATCCGGGCCACACGGCAGCAGAAGTGGCCCTGGTGGCCACCTCAGCTCTGAGAGGGTCTGATAACGCTAGTGAGAACATCTCTCGCTCCACACGCTCCACCTCGACCAGGTCAAAGACAGCATTCTGGAAACATCATTCACCCAACTTCCGTTTTCTGAGCTCCAGAGCTTGAACAAAGGAGACACAAGCCCCAGCCTGACTCCCTGAGTGCAGGTGGCAGGTGGGTCTTCCCGGGAGCAGCATCAGCTGGATGACCATAAACTGGCCCCTACAGTGACCACCTCCCCTCCGAAGAGTGCCCGCATCTCCTGGGAGGCAGGCCAGCCACGGCATCACGGCCCGGGGTTTTCTCCAGCACCACGCTGTTTAGTTCTTCATTCTAAACACGGTCAACCTAAAGCTGGTCAGCTGCTAGCCACATGGTGGTAATGAGCCCAAGAGCCCGGAGTTCACAATTATTTCAGATCTACTCTCTTCCTGATCCTTCATTTTATCAGCAAAACATCCTCTTGGCAATGGGTATGAAGCTAAAACTTAAATGAAAAGAAATGCAAGGGAGAGCCCGCAGAAGGCATGGCGAATAAAAGGAAAATATTCAGACCTCAGCCTTGGCCTTGACCTTTTACTGTCTTTTAACATTAAACATTTGCCCCACCTTCGAAAAGATAAATGTGGCTTTTGATGACAGCCAATGTTATCTGAGGATTAAAATAGCCCTCTTGCAGCGCTCAACATTAAAGTCTTCCGCATTTGCAAAATTGCAAACAGATGCAACTCAAGTACCTGCAAATAATCTGCCAAGACCAATTTCAAAAGGGAGATTTCAAAATATGTGGAAGTCATTAGGACATGTATTATTTTTGCAATGAATAGGCGCCAGGAGTGTCTCAAGGAGCAGATGGGTGCTACTTTGTTTATAAAAGATCAACAGAATATTCGGCTGTAAATGAAGACATATAAGCTATATGAAACAATTATGGTAAAATGGCGAACATTTCAAAGCTAATTGTAATGGTCTTTTAAGATCTGAATTCCTCATTTCTTACTGCATGCTAAAATATCATTTTAGTTTTGGGTCTTGATTGATATAATTACCAAAATGACAGAAAATTAAAGTAAATGCTGTCAGTTTTACTGTTGTAAATGTTGTCACTTTATCACTTGTTTACAGTGGCACCAATACTGATAAATGAATATTTTTCAACATGAATAAAAAATGTGACCTCCGTCTCCCGGAAATCTTCAAAAAGGACAGCCCCAAATGTTAAGAACCCAAGCAGACAGAGTGAACCTCAAACCGCATTATAACAGAATCCCAAATAGCCTCTCTCTCTCACACATGCCCAGCTTCAGAGAGCTCCTGTTGCTAATAAAAATCTCCACGATATCACGGAGGAAAACCAGAGCCAGCGAACATTCGCCCTCGCCCGGGTCTCTGCATGTCTGTGTCACCGCCCAGGCAGGACTGAGTTAAGCCCCTCTTCTATTTTCCTGTTTTATATTGGTAATCATGTGAATTAGATAATTACTCATGGAAAATGTGATTAAACATACGTCGCTATTGCCAATACCGAATCACGAAGAAAGGGCATTTCTGCGAATTGCTTTTAACATAAATAGCAAACCGGGCTCGTAAAAAATGTCCAATTAAGCCAATACCTAATGATAGATGGGCTGATCCTATGACTTGCAAAGATGCAAATTGGATGCAGGAAAAATGAGGGATCGGAGAGACATCCTGGATCTCCATTTCCACACAAAAGACTCCTTTGCCCGGGATGCTTTCAAAATCTCACTAACTCCTGCAAAGTTGAGACTCCCTTTTCCTCTTCCCTGCAATTAACTTTCTGTGGGGCCTTCAGTTCCGTGTGCTGCGGGAATACTCTAGCCACATCTGTAAATGGAGACGTGGGAGAGGGAGAAACTTGGGCTAAAGACACAGGTCTGGAAGCAAAGGAGCAGCTTGCCCAAGAGAGAAACAGGCGAGCAGGGGCCGCGACCAGCTGGCCGACCTGCAGAGGCTCCCGGAGAGACCCTGCCCCCCCTCCCCAGCCCCGCGTCTCCCTCCCGCCAATCACCCCGAGCAAGGCGGCCCCGTGAAGGAGCATTTCCCTTCCTCCCTCTCCTGACTCGCCAGCACTGCTTTTCCGTAAATCTTTAAGCCGAGTGCACATATTCTCCCGTGACAGGGTCCATGCAGACGAGGATCTGCACCCTACAATCACTGATGAAATTTGTATTGACTCCAAAATCAAAAGTAATGAGAAGAAAATTGGTTCACAGCCTGACCCGACAGTTCCAGACTGCTGTATTGAAGTTGCAGAAAGACATTTTTTTATTGTCTCCAGATTTCAATTAACGACATTGAGCTACCCCATCCTCCCATTATTAGTTTGAACAGAAGATCAGATTTAAGAAGTTTCACTAAATTAATTATTGTAATAGTGTCTTGCATTTCTGGAAAACCTTCCTGTTTTGTAAAGGGGGAAGATTCCTTTTACACGTTGTGGGACACGTGGAGTCCTCCAAGCTGGATGCATCCACCCTAATTCGTGTTCTCAGGCTCCTGTGTGTCCTCCTGTGTGGAGATGCATGTGCGTGGAGGATATGCCAACTCTGGGCAGGGTCATGAGATCCTAGTCCGTCTCCACTGTCATTATGTCCCGGCAAATATCTCTTGTGAGGTTTTAGTGCCAGGATAGAATGTCTTATTCTCACCACCCCAGGCTCTTAAGCCATATGCTCCCAACAAATTAATAATAGTAACCCCACAATCACCCTGAAAGCCACAAAGGAGAGCTGTCTTCTTTTGAATGAAAAGAAAAAAAAAAAGAATATATCCACAGACACTATCATTGCCCCTATCTTGAGTAAAAATGCAAATTATGCCACACTGTGCTAAATTATTCCGGGATATTTCATAATGTGAATTAATACCCACTAGAGGCTAAGCTGAGATCATCAAACTCATTTCACATAAGACAACGAATTTAACCACCCGTGACTCAATGAGTGAGAAGTTAACATGCTATCTAGCAACACTAACCCCTCCGAGGTAGACTGTCTTTAAATAAAATAACCCATTTTAAAGACTTTTCCATCCAGGGCTAACTTTTCTCCGATCTCACCAGATGGCAGAGCGTTTAATGCTCAGGCTTTCAGTTTGCACGATGATGAAAATTATTTCTATGGAGATCAGGCTGCATCCAGTCACCATCTTCTACCAAGCCCAAGTAAAATCCTATTTCACTAAAGTGAAACCACAAAAACAAAAGCATTCCGATACTTCGCAAATTTCTGCACAGTTGGGTCACTGACTCCTTGTTAGCTAAAACAAATGTCACATTTTCAATCCGCATTTGAAGGTCCACATTCCAGAGGAGGTTTGAGTGATCTTTTTTTTTTTTTTCCCAAACACGAACAATCAAATTTAAGACAACGCTCCGGAAGAGAAGAGAAAAAAAAAAAGAAATCAAAGGATCTCTACCCCAACGCCAAATGTATCCCTAATGCACTTGAACAATAGGCGGGCTGTGTTCCTACCCTGGAATAACACCGTCCATATGAATCCTAGGAATTTAGTATATCTGACAGTTTCTCTCAACCACCCATAACATTCTTTCCTGTCTCATTGGAGCTGGCAAAGGAGAATTCTGTAATTGAGTGGTACAGAACATGTGCCCTCCTTGCTAGAAGATGACAGATGGATTATAAAAACTTCAAAGCGGAGCAGTTGGAGCACCAGGGGAGAGATAGTGGGTATTTGAACTCTCCGTCTTTACCCAGGAGACAATGGCACTCTGACATGGAGCATATATCAAGGAATGGTGTAACTAGATAGACATAATCTTTCTTTTCACTAAGTATTTAACATTCTGTTACGAACAAGTTTCAGCCCAGCTAAAGTGCAACTCATCTTCATGCTAATCGTCATAGTGCAATGGTGACGCGGCCCCCCCACCCCCTTTCCAATTGTGGTTATATCAGTCCTTTTGCAAACTGATTTGAAAAAAAAAAAAGAACAGGAACAGCTTCTGCTTTAGGAAGGAAAAACGTACAAATTAAGCATCGGGCTGGGATTAGCGTCTTTTCTGACTCACTAATCTGATGCGGCTTTTATTTGCAATACGTGTTCTCCTTCCCTGTGACTAAGGAAAGGCTCTCACATGGCTCCCGGAACACATGCCACCAATTACCCATCTCGAAGCGCAGCCGTGACTCACCTGAGCCCGGCTGAGGCTGTCGTGCTACCCCAATGTCCCCAGAAACCGAGCCTCCCGGGCCCCTCCCTCTAGCCCCGTGCCCAGCCAGGACACACAAGCACAGCCAACAGGCAGGGAAGTCACAGGCTCTGAATGACACGTTCACCTCTCGCTGGTTCATCCAGCCCCCCCCCCCATTTCAGCAGCAAAAAACAAATCAAAACAAGGCAGAAACACAATTCAGGAGCAATTTTTAGAATCCCAGCTCTGCCATGTAGCATGAGGGCAGGGGACTGGCTGCTGTCGATTCAGTCTCAGTGACAGATCGAGTCCCTGGGCCCAAAATACTGCCCCACACTGAAGCCCAAAGTGCAAAATGATTTGCGTTGATATGATGAATGATAAGCCCAAAAAAACCTTAAATTTTCTATGTCTCTTAAAATTTTGATAGAGACATAAAATGGCTTATAGAATTCTAATTATAGCAACAGACTTCAAAAAAATGTCTCAATGTCAGAGATTAGTGAATCAAAGGCACATTTTTTAAATCAATTCTTGCTTCTGAATATTAACAGTATTTATCATTCACACTGCCCTCTGGAAACACCAGCTAGGATCCCTCTCCACATTTGACGAGGAGGGTCTCCCTGCGGTTACGAGGCTGATGAAATGAGGGCCCCCGAGGGGCGAGGATTTGCCTCCGGGGCAAAAGTCCCAAATGGAGTGAGCACTGTGGGAGCAGCTTTAGGAACGGATGCCAAATCTCTCCGGCTCTCTATTGATCATCATCATCACCATCATCTCAAAATACTCTCCACCTTCTTTAAAGAACTACAAAATCAATGCAGTTAAAATTCAGTTACTTTCATGAGAATTGCAGCAACTTTTTAAAATAATTAGATATGCTCTAAATATTCCCATAGTTAAGAATCTTTCTCTTCTACTGAGCCTATATAGGTATAATTAAAAAAAAAATGCACAACTTTGGAAACTACTAAGCTAATTTATCAGGGAGCTGACCAAAAATCTACCCGTCTCGGGCTCCGTCCCACCTCCACGCCTTAGCCATGCCATTGTCCAGGCAAAGGCTCCCATTTTCTGGGTACCTTTACATTCGATTGTTGAGGCTTCCAGTTACAGGTGTCACAGACCTCATGGGTCATGTCTTTGCAAAGAAAAGAGAGGCATGTGCCTCTCAACCTTATTTCATCAAGAAAACACATTAATACGTCCCAACATCAATTTCCGTGGCCCTGAAGAAGGCTGTTGATGTGAAAGAGACAGAAGGGGCAAAGCCTCCTGGCCCCTGCGCACACACCCCGGCCTCTTCCACATCCCAGAGCCCCTTCCTTAGCTGCCTCTGGGCACTCAGGGCCCGGGGAGACTGGCAGTGTGGTCCATGGCCAAAGCCAGCCATGGCCACCAGAAATTTCAGTGAGCATTCCCTAGGGTGTTTTTAAAGGTGGAAGAATTTAACAATCGTTTTTTATCTCAAGGCCAAACCATCCCTTGAACAACCAGCAAATGTTAAGGAGACTTCTTTAAAGGGCCATGGGGACCGTACATCAGACACCTGTGTGTTCCTGCTCACACGCTGCTTTCTCAACGTTACAGGAAGAGTCAGTGTGCAGAAAGCCTGAACCTTTCTCTAAGACCATTTGCACCCACCATAACCATATGGGATTTGAGAGCCTGTCTTTTTTAAATTTTTTTTTATTGAAGTATAGTCATTTTACAATGTTACATCAATTTCTGGTGTACAGCATAATGTTCCAGTCATACATATACATACATATATTCATTTTCATATTTTTTCATTCTAGGTTACTACAAGATATTGACTATAGGTCACTGTGCTATACAGTAGAAACTTGCTGTTAATGTATTTTATATATAGTAGTAGGTATCTGCAAATCTCGAATTCCCAGTTTATCCCCTCCCAGCCCCTTCCCCTCACTGGTAACTGTAAGTTTGTTTTCTATGTCTGTGCGTCTGTCTTGTTTTCTGTTTGTCTTCTACGTCTGTGTGTCTGTGAGGGCTTGTCTTGAGTTCTACTATGAACCATCATTTCATAATTGTCCAGTTAACGAAAAAAAAAAATCCTGGGTGATTTAAATTGCATCAGAAATATTTTCTGGTTGGCCTCCAGCCATGCAGATATATAGAATTATGCCCACCCCTAATCCCTGACACCCAAGGTTCCCCAGAGAGGACCCCGTGATCAGGCAGCCCAGGCTCCCCACTGACAAGGTATTGCTGACTTGGGAGAAAATCAGGGGATGGACAGACCCTTAATGCTCATCAAGAGAGGCCATGAACTAAACCCCTGGGTGACATGACGGACAGATCACCTGCGCCTTGAAGACTCCCGCTGAAATGCAGAGACAATAACAAAAAAAATTAAGCCGTGCTTTTAAGTATTTGACACTTGATACCTGCCCCCCTACAAAAAAAAAACAGGACATCAAAACATTCATGGTTGGAAAAATCAAAACTAACTCTGTCCTTCCATTTACTATATGTTCTAGTGCCTTTTTGAAAAGCACGGGGAAGGGTGTAGAGAAGAGAGAAAACATCGTCGTTTCGGCTTCCAGGGAACCAAGTGGCCTTAACTGGCCCTGTGTCACGCATTGCTCTCACTCTCAGACTCCATAGCTCGAAGACTTCTCTAAGCAGAAGCAGTGCTCCTCTCTTAGTGCCCAGAACAGGCAAAGCCCTGCTCTGTTCTCTGGCCAAATCAATCAGCTCCACCAGCCACTTTCCCAAGACCCTTGCAGAACCGACTTCCAGCAAAGGGCAGACAACGCTCCTTAACAAAATATATGAAAGCTCTTCAGAGACAGATGCCAGAGAGACATGCCTGAACACCCCGAGATCGCACCAGCTCCTCGCGGCTCAGTGCCCCAAGAGCTCAGCCTGAATGTGTCACAACAATGTGACAAACCTTTAAATCACCACTAATGTATATGTTCTCTGCAGATGAAACACAGACCTCAGCATCACCGAGAGGGGACAGGGGTAGGGTCTTTGAAGGAAGCCTGCGCAAGAAAGCCCTTTTTAAAAGTGCATTTTCATCTTCCTTTTTTACAGTGATCTTCTGCCATGGTGGAATGTAAACACCACAGGAATAGACAGAATCGTGAATTAAGGATTTGGACGCCTTGCTTTAGAAGTAATCTTCAAAGAATGCACATCCCAAACATCAGAGTCGCACAACAAGGCTCCAAGCTGCTTGTGACTGCCTGGAAAACGGCACAGGTCACACCTATTATTACCAGTTGGGTCCTGAATTGCTTTTAAAAATCAATAGAAAACATGTTCTTACATCTCGTCTACTTGGCAAGAGGGCAGATTCAGAAAGTGCTTGTCTTTGCCCGGAGAGGAAGCCGTTTAAAGGATGTCCCCTGAAACGCTCCCCACAGTGGGCACGAAGAAGGTTTTGCGTGATCACTCTGCTGGCTGCTTCCCCAGGAAAAGGCACTGCAGACTGGTGGCTTCGTGAACTGTTCACCTGGCCTCCACCTAGCCTCCACCCGGCCTTCTCCCTCCTCTCTCTAAGGAGGCAGAGGGCAGCTAGGGCTGTTCTCCAGGGCACCCAGCAGCGCCCGCTCTGCTCCTTTGACCAAATCTGAGCAATCACTGTCATGAAATATACAGCACAGCGGGAAAGAGAGATTCTGTGGGCAGGGACAGGGTATATCCAGCAGGATGCAGCCACTTGCTCTGAGCGTGGGTTTTGGTAAGTCACCTGCCCTCTGAGCCCAAAGTTCCTTGTCTGGAAAAATCAGACAATGACCCTACCTCACAGGACGGCTGAAGATTCAGCAAGAAAACACATGTGAAGTGACCCGTAAAGCATGCCGCAGTGGAGCAATACAGCCTCCTTCCCCTTTTTCCCGCCCCCAACCCCATCTCTAGCGTTGGTATTAGCATTTGTGGCTGGAACACAACATTCACTTCCAACCATTTGAGGGCACGGTGCTAGGCACTGAATCAGTGTTTGTTGAAGACTTAAAGGGAGAGGGTATTTGATCCACACAGCTCATTTCCTTTGGGAAAATTCAGGCAAGGGCATCCCCCAAACCCAAAGGCAAAACCCATGAAGTAAGCTGAATGTGCTTCTGTGAGCGCAGGACCCAGAGCATCCTTTAAGATCGAATCTGTGTGAAAAGCACAAAAGTCAAATGCTGAACGATACATTAATTATGCACGACCAAAGATCTGGGAGAGGTTAAACCCACATTTGGCAGCAAATTGAGTTCTTTTATTTGATATGAAATCGGCACGCGGTGATGATTTGTCCCTTCCTGCTTAATGTCACCAAACTTCTGGAGAGGAGTGCTAAAAAGACAAAAGGACTGGACATCCGTTTACAGCAGGGGCTTCCTTGTTAAAGGGTGAAATCTAACAGGCATCAGAAATAATGGCTTCTCAGAACCACCGCTGGCCAAGGTCAAAAGTCAAATGCACCTGGAGCAGTATTAATAACATCTTGTCCCACTTGCTCAATTAGGGAGTTACGAGGAGTATTTCTAACTCATGTGGAATTAGCAGTTTATATGATGAAAGGTTAGAAGTCTCTTTCCAGGCTTACTGCAGCTAGACCTTTCAAGAGCATCTCCCCGGTTTCACCATAGAGAAATGGGAAGATTTATCAGCCATCCAAGCTTTGTAGGGTTTGTGTTTTGTTGTTGTTGTTTGTTTTGTTTTGTTTGAGGCTGCACGGTCCTAAAATCACAAATGAGCCTGATGATCAATTGTGGTAACTCCCTTGTCATCTTCTACTGTTTCCGATCTGGTTTGAATTCACACACAAAGATTCAGCCACCACACTATATGTGGCTCTTGCGTGAATAGGCCAGGTCATTTTTGCACAGTTTTGATGTGTGGGGCACCAGAAAAAAAGTCTCAGTGGGTTGATGTCAAATAAAGGATTTGGGGGGCTTCTATTGCCCAGAGTGGAGCTTTCATCCACTCAGTGGATGCCATCACCTGCCCTGCAAAGTGGCAGGTTCTCAGGAGGATAAGCATCTGGAATTACTTCTGTGATGGTGGCCAGGAACACTCTCTTATTTTGCAAAATGTTGCCAAATCAGGACAATCTGGAGAAAACCAAGTAGGCAATAAACAAGGTTTGCTAATGCTTCACCACTTCTCCGAGTTCATTTCACAAACTATCGCAGCAAAACTGGAAAGGGCCACCTGGACCAGCTGGGGTCCACGGACAACAATGTGTCATCTACAGAACCGGACCCTCAGGGGTGGGGCCCAAGAAACAGGAAAGCTGAACAAATCTCCCAAACCATTCCTTTGTCTGCCAAAGTTTGCAAGCACCTTTCTCATTTTACAGATAGGGAAACAGATCCAGCTGGGGTCATAAGTTGCCTAAGTGACTAACAGACCCAGATTTGTGCCTCCATCCTGCATTTGACTCTGAATTGTATACGGGCTGCCATGAGAGCACAGAGTGGTGCCCATGCATACATATTTTATTTGCATGCACACAATCAAAGAGCTAAAACACAGCAGCTGAACAGGAAGCTGGAGACTGGGAGACCTTGGGGAAGAGAGGCTGGGAGGCAGACATGAGTACGTTCATGCCAGGCTCCACCTAGCCCTCTGCTGGGAGGCAGGACGCCCCTCCTTAATCAAAGGCAAATAACAGCAGGTCATCACCACGAAGCACAACACCAAGGGATTTCCTATTTCACCTGATCACGGAACCCATTCACAATAAGAGCTTCACTCCCCAAAAAGTTTTAGCTTTGAGTAATAGTGATTTCAATCCTCCCTTGTAGAGTCTTACATCTTTATTTTTAAAAAATAATTAGCAGACTTTTTAAATCACTGAATTGAAAAAGAAAAAAAAACCAACCAACTAGATAGCAAATAGTTTTTAGTCCAAGAGGTATATAAAATCACTCACTGGGAAATCATTCTAAATCATTCCAAAAGACTCATGCTCCTAATTCTTTATTAAGATTTCACTACTTTCCTCTCCAATCCCCAACCCCTCCCGCAGGTGCCAGACACCCTGCAGGGTGGGGGAGAGTTAGTGGCTGGCAAAGCACTGACACTCTAAGAGAAGAAAAGGAAAATCCTGTCCTCAGGAAACTTGCAGTCCAGTAGCGGAGAAAAGATGTGCGTGGGAAGAAAATATTTCTATTCAGCACAGAGTAAACAAATAACATGAGTCAAAGGAAGAAATTTTATACCACGAAGAATTCTGTGGGACAGTCAGGTGAAAATGGAGACCTGTGGGAAGGTCGTTCCCAGATTCATCCCCACCTCTTATTTTGGGGGGGATTCCTCAGTTGCTGTTGACTCGTGGGGAGGAGGGAGATGCGCATCTCCCACCCTTTCAGAAAGGAGATTCTGCAAGTTGCACGGGCAGCACAAAGCACCCCAAGATGGCAGTCACTTGGGCAACAGGATGTGACATAGGTTTAAAGTCCTCTCTCCCCTTCTGCAATCACGCTCTGTGATTCGAGTGTCTTGTTGAAGCCAGTGGGTGGCTCCACCTCACTCATCAGTCAGATGAGCGCCTCACCAATCAGGGAGTCAAAATGGCATCTCCTCCAGGCCCCACGGCTCCTCTGCCCAGGGACCCCCATCAAGTGCTGCCAAAGACGAGAACGCAGAGCCGCTAACGACTCCGTCCGTGTTAATCAGGGCCCCACGCAGCTGGCTCTCAGCAGCGATAGAGACCCCGACGGGAACTCTCCGTGCCCAACGTACTGATGTCAAGGGAGAGGCCGCTGTGGCGGAGATGCGTGGCCAACCTCGGACAAGGTGGCACAGGCAGAGGGAATGGCTTGAGAGAAGAGGCCTCCGAGGCCACGACACAGGCCAGAAGACACCCTCGACTGAGCAGCGCCCCCCAGAGGGGAGAGACTTGGCAATAACACTAACATATTTTCCATCTAGCAACACCCAGCCTTCTGAGTCCTGATCACAGCAACCTCTTGGTCATTAGCAGGAAGTCGCAGCTGCAGCCTCCATCTCTAACAAGGAACAAAGGGCACATCATGGGATGACACGACGTTGTTCCCAAAGGTCAAGGATAAACTCCCAAATACATAGTTTTCTTTAGGAAAATAGCATTCTGGCAAAAAATATGTATTAATTGGCTGCCATCAGAAGCCACTGTTCTAGGTGCTGGAAGCAGTCATCAGGAGACCTCAGGGGCCCTGGCCTCAGGGAGTCTGGTTCTAGTGGAAGGATGCGAACAGAACTTGTACTAACCGTCAATGAAATCAATAAAGAAAAATCCTGTGAAGAAGATAAAAGGTGGGGGAGAGGTATAGCTCAGTGGAAGAGCACATGCTTAGCATGCATGAGATCCTGGGTTCAATCCCCAGTACCTCCATTAAAAAAATTTAAGATGAAATGGAGAAGATTAAATATTAAAAAAAGAAGAAGAAGAAAAAGAAAGAAAAGAAAACGGGACAATGAGCTGGGAGGGGACCAGGGTAGGGCAGAGGAAGAGGAAGGCCAGGAAAAGCCTCTCTGAAGAGGTGGCCTTTGGTGAGACCTGAGTTGTAAGAGAAGAGGCCAGTGAAGGGGCCAGCCGAGAGGGTCCCAGGCAGAGGATACAGCCCTGCCAATGGCCTCGCGTGGGATCAGGCCTGGCGAGCCCAAGGAACCAAGAGAGGGCCAGTGGGGTGGGAGCCTGGCGGATGAGGGGGAGCAGGGCGGGAGATCCGACCTCAAGGTCCCAGGTTAGACCACGGGGACCCCACCCGTCAACTCCAACTTGTCAAAATCTTCCTCGAACGGATTTTTGCCTCCTAGCCAGCACGGTGGCCTCAATTCCAGCGCCAGCCTGTTCTAAATCTTTCTAATATTCTCTATTGGCATTTCCCAAAAGGAAAGAAACAACTGTCTCTTCAAAAAAACATAAACCTCCGGGCAGCCCCAAGGCCAGACGGGCACGGCCCTCTTTACAGCCACTCAGGTGGGTCCTATCTCTGCCTCCTTTCCTGGGCCAGGTGCTGGTCAAGGTGTTAGTTAGCAAGACCACCCCTGGAGGGAGAAGCCTACAGAGGACACCAAAGCTTAAGGGGCAAAGAGCAAAGAGAGCTCCCCTGTGATGCAGCAGGCTGGAAGCCTTTGTCCAAAGAGGAGAGGTGAGGCAGTTGTGGGCAGACATCTGAGTTTTGAAAATTCTTCTGTAATTACGGCTCTAGTCAAGAAAATGCACATGAGTTCACAGGATGATAAATATTAGCATGCTTCTCCAAGTTCAAGTGAGTTGTCAATAAGACAATTAAAGCAGCATCAATAATATGCACTGTATGTTATTATCTGCTATTCTAAATCCCTGGCTTTTGTGATCTCTGGAAAACAAAGGAGGACAGGCAGCAGTGAGACAAATACTTTTCTGCACAAGTGAGAGATGTAATTCCGCATTAATGTAAGAGCACAGGACCTGGGGTAGGGGGGGGCGGGGGGATGGCGCCTTCTTACATACTGTCTGAAGAACACAGGGTGATGAAGAATGCGCCAGGTAGAAAGGACCACGACAATGGAGAATTAGCAATCCTGTGTCTAAGGCGGATCAATCACTTATATCACGTGGTCCCAGTCAATAGGAGCCTGAATAAGTACTAGCATTGACCTTAATCAACTGACAATCGGTACTCGGAAATCAGAAACTCTAGTCTTCTACAAGAAGAGGAAGCTAAGTGAAACTTTGGGTGAAATTAATGAACATGAATGAGCATGGCCCTTAAAAGTGTGTGTGCGTGTGGAAAATAAAACAGGGCAATGATATATACTTACATGCATATACATATATATACACATATATATGTACATTCATGCACAGATATGCACACATATTTTCATTTATATGAAAAACTATATAGGATGTTGCTGAACTGGAATTTGCAATGAACCATCTCTTGAATGCCAATTACATGGCAAAACTTTTTCATTGTTCCCTAAGACAAAAACTTACACAATGCCATCGCTATACATCTGCAGAATCAAAAATCTATCTTCCTCCAAAAATAACTTGCAAGGCATTAAATGCACTGGAATGAAAGTAGGCATTAAAACTACTATTTGTTGGCACTTTGTGACTTAAGATTAAAGACAGAAGTTTTCTCCAAATTAATGAGCCAGATATAACAGACCAATGTCAAAATATTGATTTTATTTTATTCTACCTATTGTTGGCACTCTTCTATTAGTTGGAGAAAAATATAATTTTTTCATTAGCATTCTCACTTGTTATTGTTACATTATTTGCTATTTATTATGGAAAAGAAATCTTGTGTCACTTTTCAAGATGAATATAGAACAATCACATGGAAAGTCATGACAGAGACCAAAATAAAACACCAAATGCTTCCCAGACAATTTTTACTATGGGCTGAAATATTTCTTAAGAGGCAAAGAGAGGACTGTTGGTTCAAATTTCATAAAATGTATATATAAATTTAGATCTATATTTACATACATAGCTAAAATATTCCAACTAAAGCTTAGAAATTAAAATGATTATGTTCATGCAGCTATAGCTTACTTTATAATAATCCAACTGGTGAGTGGACAATAGCCAACATATCTTCACAGAGTTGAACAGATGAAAAAGGGGAATACCGCTTACCAAGGTCAGTTCCTTTATTCTAAATAATTATTTTTTATAGTGCCCTTAAATGTTTTCTTTCCTCTTAATTCATCACAGATTTTTGCTAAGGAAGGGGAATATTTAAGCAACTTTTCTGGAAGTGTAATAAAAGTCATGCATTTGTTTCCATAATTTTTCTTTTGAGTCATTTACATTTTAATATTTTACATCGAAGTTACAATGATGTGAAATACGATATCTATGCAGGATGATTCGGAATGTTTACTGTTATTTAATGAAATTTACCTAACCATTTAAAACCAAATGATGAGGAAAAAAAAGTTCAGCATCCAAAGAGCCAGGACATACTTCATTTTGCACTAGAAAATTAAACTAAATTAAATGTAAAAGTTACTACTGTAATCATGTAAGCAATAAATCAAAAGGGCCAGGCATGTAAATGTGTACTTTCAAGTTCTACATCAGAAAGTCCTCTTTAGACTTACAGGTGACATAAACAAGTACCTAGTTTTCCCACGCTGTCCCTTTCCTAAAAGGGGAAGGGGTTCATGACCCCCAGAAAGAGCTGGGAGGTGAGAACTTTCTCCAGATCCCAAGACATCTGAATCAAGTACAAATTCAAGGTGTCCCCGGGGAGGCAGAGGCCCCGTGGTGGCATTGTCCCTCATCACCCCAGCACTTTGCACACTGCCTGACAAGGACACACACTTGGAAGGGACAGAGAGAAGTGTGTACCCACAGTGGCCATGTCTAGGAAAGAAAGGAGAACTTTGAGATGCTGATGCAAAATTCAAACTTTACAGCCTCCCTCCTCTGAGGCTGCATGAAGTATAAGCCAGTCTAACCAAACCAAGTACAACAGGTTGGTGTAGTCAGGGGACAACCCCTAGAGTTGGGGCGGGGGCAGGGGCAGAGGGGAGCCAAGCATCACAGAAGCATGTGTGAATCTCAACAGGACCTAGAATGTAAGCGAGCTTTATCATTTTTGCCTAACTTTCTAACTAACTTTCTATTCTAACTTCTCTACATGCCTGGTGCAAAGTGGATGTTCAGTGGATAGTTGTAGAATGAATGAATAATATAGGAAGAAGAACAGATGGAGGGCAGGGAGGAAGGGCCACTTGGAAGAAAGATACTGATTTTGGATGGCAGAGAAGGTCACAAGCAGCCAGTGGATACCCTCCAACAGAAGTGCCCCTCAGAGGGCTGTGCTCACAGCTGACTGAGGGAGCAGGCCCAGCTGGAAGATGTCTCCTTCCCCATACAAAGAAAGAAGACTGCACTGTTCTTTGGGGAGCAGTGCACGTCCAGCTCCAGCCACCCTAGCCTTCTTTCTTCTCCTCAAACCATCAAGATCCTTCTAACCACAGGGCCTTTGCACATGCTATTTCAGCTGCCTAGAAATTTTCCTTCCCTTCGTTTAATTGGCTCCTGCTCACCTTTAGTCCTACAAGAACATCACTAATCACCTCTTGAAGAGGGACTTCCCCACAGCCCTCTGTCCCCTTCCTTCAGAGTCGTCATGGTCACAGTGGAAATGATAAGTATCATGCCTCTCTTGTGACTCTCTCTAGGGCAGCAGGAACCATGGATGTGGGGTCCACTGCTGTGTCCCCTCACACCCAGCACAGTGAGTACCTGCAGGATGGACAAATCTGAGCGAAGGAAGTGCAGAGCATGGCGACGCTGCCCAAAGTGGTGTGACGAGAGGAGTGCGACAGGAAAGCAGCTGCTCCATCGCACACAACTTGACCTGAAGAAGTGACATGGTTTGTGAGGCTCAGAAGTCAAGGGGCTCAGAAGTCCGAGGGGCACTTCAGCCCACCTGTCCCGGGCACAAGTCCACGCAGAGGGAGCCCAGCTATCCCACCTACCAGCTGTGACCTTGAGCAAGTCACACCATGTCCATGTGCCTCCTTTTCTCCATCAAAAGGCACAGCATGTTCTAAGGATTAAATAAAATGATATCTTGCATTTTAAAGCCCAAACCCACCTATGTAATAAGCACTCAATAAATACTAGAGGTTTATTTACAGGACCTGATCTTGGCTTTAAATTTCCTGTAGGAAGATGGGATCCTGTTTCTCAATATGACATCACTAGGGTACTCTCCAAGGATGGCTGGCATGTGCTTTTTGTCATAGAGCTGGGACTCCCTCCAGTGAGAAAAAGCCACCCCACAATTCCACCCTTTCCCCAGTAGGAAAAAGTAAAGGAGTTACGTTTGACTCCCCAACTCTCCTCTCTCTCGGGTGACTCATCTTGAATGCAGTGGCCACAAATTCAACTCATTAATTTTTTACTTCATGCTCAAGCATTTGTCTCCCTTGAAATCAGTGTGTGAGCATATGCAAGTATGCAAATTAGGTGAGCATCTGATATACATACATGTGTGTATGTGTGTGTGTCTGTTTATGTGTGTGTGTTAAATCTGGAACCTGGAACCCAGGAAATCATCCTCACCATCTTCACTTGAGCTTTTGCCTTGATATAACAGCCCCAAAGAGATTCTACTCCCGTTCACACCACCAATCTGCCTAGGACACAGCATACATTTAATACGTATTTTTTCAAAGATAGATTGAATGAATGACGGCAGTGCCTCCTGGGAGCCTTTGGCTTCGATCCAGGGCAAAGATAAAAAGCAGGGCCCATAATGTTCCCATCAAGATTCCCACAACCAGTGTGGGGTGAGTGTGGTGTGGGTGTGTGTGGCCTGGAAACAGAGCGCTAACATTTGATGGATTGCAATGAGAATGTTTGTTTAGTGAAGACCCAAACCTACCCCCACCCTGTATCCTTCCATGAACTCAGCTGACCCTTTAAAATGCATCTTCTGAAACATATAGGAAATCAATCAGCTGATACTTATTGATCCCCAGGTAAATAACTCCAAAGACCAGCCAGGAAAACAAAGGAGGAATGACACTTCACTAGGCTCTGCAAATGAGTGATGGCTATACTTCTTGGTGGGGTTTTTCATTCCTAAAATATTTAACAAAATATATAGAACCAGTAATAATACTAGTTGGCCATTTGTTGAATAGCTAGTCTCTGGACTCACTAATTAATCATGTTCTCTTTTAATCCTGATGACTCAATTAGGGAGGAAAAATTATTCCAATTCCACTGATAAGAAAACTGAGGCTTAAAGACAGAAATGCCCTGCTCACAAACAGCTTGTAAGTGGTGGAGCTGGGTGTCGAGCCTGGTCCCAACCGACTGGTCCTGAGCTCTCTATCACTGTGTTAGGCTGCCTAAAAACAAAACCCAAAAAAATGCTTCTAGCTCTTTCTCATTTACAAACTTGATGTTTCCAGCTCAATGAAATAAGCATCTTAATCATGGAATGAGGGAGGAAACACCCCTGAAAATTAAATAATGCAAAAAAACTAACTTATAGATATTGACATATCAAGCAAAGCATGCACTATGTAACTGCTGCAAAAAAATTTAATTAGCAAATAAAATGCACACCGAGAATTCCCCCTCAGACACTCGTTCTGGAGCAAAGATACAGGGAGTAGAAAGGTTCACAAAGTTTCCTTGTGTTAATCTAAGGGTTAACAGTTGGCTGATGCTAGCGATTAATGAAAGGAGGGGCCCTGGCTCCCCAGGGCAGCAACGATTCAATTCGCCTGCCTTTGAGAAGAAGACGGACAAGCACATATATCTGCACATTTAAGTACAAATTATCATATTAGAATTATGCATGGAATTCTGCTCAGCCCTGACTCCTAGAGAAACAACTGCTCCATCCCTAGCCTCCCCAGGCCACCCAGCCCCTTCACAACAGCCTCCACAGGAGGCCAGCCTCTAGCAGAAGTGAGTCAAAGAGACAGATTCTAACTCGAAAGTCTGTCCCGAGGAATGAAGCAGCTGGAAACCACTCCTTCTTCAGATCAATGAGCAAATTATTTTAGTGAAGGTGGTATTTGGAGATCACACACAAAAATTACACGATTTTTATCTGAGCAATATTATCATGCAAAGGGAGAAAAAAGTTTGCTGAACAGCAGACCCCCGTAGTCCCCAAGATCCACACATGGGCCTGGTGTTTTTCACCTGAGCAGCCAGGCTCCTAAGTCAGGCAGAGCCGGCAGTGCCTGGAAAAAAAAAAAAAAAAAAAACCATCTCATACGGATCGAGCTCCTGTCAACCTTTAGAGACAGGAGGGAAAATGTGAGGATCAAGTTGCTGGTATGACTGAGATAAAAGGGCAGGATGTCAAAATGCAGCCAGTTCTTCAGGGAGGCTTTGAAAATGGTACGTACTCTAATATCTGCAATATATGACTTGACCTCACCAGACAGCCATCGCTAAAGAATAAACATGCCAACAGGCACAGCATGAACATTCCACCCCCACCCCGCCACACACACACACGACAGGCATATCACCACTCCTTGCATCACAGAAGCACTGTCACGGGAAATGCCAATCAGATGACCAGATCTTGGATGAGCCCATCATTTGTCACGCACTTAGAAAGCCACTGTGTCTTCCTTGGGGTGGCAGCAGTTATTAAAGGGGAAAGTGCCACCTTACAGCCTTAATCAATATATTTTTAGATGATGCAAATGCTCATGTCATCTTGTCTGTATTTCTTCTGCCTCCAAAATATGCTAGATGAGAATTTCAAACGGGACTGAAATTCCGATGGCCCCCCACCACCAAACTTCAACAAAAGCTTTTTCAGCATACTTTCAGAATTCTTGGGCAAAGGGTGCGACAGCTGAAAAGGAGGAAATGGGGGGTGGAGGGGGGGAGGAATCAAACAAAACAAAACAAAAAACACACAGAAAATAGATATTAAGTTGTCAAATCAATGATCTTAGAAAAGAATTGCAGACAGGGTGTCTGGTGTTCTGCTTAAGAAATGGTGCATCCAAAATCCACAACAGCTCCTGGTAGGGCTGGGCTTCCGATGGCTCAGAGCTCGAGTCCAGAGTGGCCAGGAGGACTCGGGGAGACCCTGTGGCCGCACGGACCAGCGCGGAGGCGGCCCTCCAACCATCAGGGAGGTTTCGGCTGCGCAGATTAAATCCTTTCAAGTCGGCATGTGGCCGCTTTTCTCCCTCCCCACATTCCCACACTGCACTTTTCCACCTTTTGAACTCTTCTTGGGCTATTGGAGCAGGATTGCCACCCACCAGCGCTGACCCTCTTTTGGGTGGAAACGTTTGTGAGTAAAGTTTCTCAGATGCTGCAGGAATCCTGCCCTGAGTTTAATTGCCAGAACCAGCCATGTTTCATCAGTGAGATGCTCTCTGCTCGGGTGCAGAGTTAAGGCTGCTGAAATAGCCACTCGGCATCAACAGATTACAACCCCCAGACTGGGAGCCCTGGCCCAGGCAGCAAAATAATTAAAGCACTTTAGCTGTAATTTTGACAAGATTCCCCACCCCCTTCAGTAGGGCTTCATAGAAATGACAGCCTTTCGGTAATAATTTGGAAGGCTTTGCCTGACTTGAGTTTAACAGATTTCAGCAGAGAATTTCAAATTTTTTTAAAAGAACAAAAAACTGTTTGTGTCACTTTTTTCTCTAGCCAATAAGGAACAAGTGTTTCCAGATATTTCTAAAGATAAAATTAAACAATCAAGCTATTCCAAGAGATTGAATTCCATATATAATATCTACATGGTCTGTGATTTGCTTGCTTCTCCATAGTTGATACAGTTTAGCTGATACCGTTTCCAAATATTTTCTCCCTGTTGAAAACAAATTTACAATAATGCATATGTCCTCCAAGTAGCAAGTTCTGGTTTATATGTTTAACTTCCGTGTGAAGGGCGAGTTAATAGGACAGGAAGGGATGATTGTGTTCCCAGTCCTCTCTGAGCACTGCATGGGGAGGCGGTGGGGTGGGGAGGGTGGGGGTGCGGGCAGAGTCAGCACTGTGAGCTCCCAGGCCAGTGAGGCTGGCTTCCAGTCCTGGCTCTGCCCGGCTGGAGCTGGTGGCTGCAACAAGTTGTCGCACCCCTCAGTGTGCCCACTGGAAAAACTGCGCCAAGGGATGTCTTTCGCTGTGTTGTTATAAGGACTACACGAGACCACGCATCCAAGGAACAGAAGGCAGGGCCTGGCCGGAGGCAAGCGCCCCACAGCAGCCACTGTGGGTGTTGAGGTTCTGGGCAGAGGGACCCCCAGACCCTGCCTCCTCAGGTGCTTGGAAACTGCAGGCATGAATGTTCATCGAGAGTCCTACGATCTAGCCCTTCCATGAACCCATCCAAATCTACAGGGATTATTTTGGAACCTTAGATGTGCAAGTGACAGCATCCATACAATGAAGGCGGCACAGGCATTTCTATGATTAATCTCAATTTTAGGGAGTCTACAGGTTGGCTTGTACAACCTATGTAGGGCTACTTCCTTCTGTCTACGTGTACGTGTGAGTGTGTATTTGATAACAAAACCACAAAAGGCTAAAAAATCGTGAAGGGGGCTGATGGTCCCAAATGGATGGAGAGGGGGAGGTATGGAATGAAGCCGTGGGGAGCTGGCTGACCAGCCTCCAGGCTGAAGAACCAGGAGCCAGGAAGACAGGCAAGAGACAAGCCCACCTGAATAATCAAAGCCCAGCTAAACACAGCTCAGGCAATCAAGGCTGTAATGCCTTGATAGAAAACTTGCAGGTTAATGTCAGTTCAAGCCTACGGTGATCATTTTTCCTGTGTCAAAATGGCAATTCATTTCCTCATTGTAAAGCTACAGAGTAAGAATAGGTAGGTGGAGAAGAAGGACCCTACAAACTAATCTTCCTTCCGGCATCTCTTAATGCCTCGGAAGCATCTAGATGGCCTTTGCCACCACCCACCTGGAGGCCCATGTCCCTCAAAGAGGGCTTGCTCTGGCTGCCCGGGACCTTCTCTACCTGGTGTCAGGAGGCTGTGGATGAACTTCTTGGGTCAAGGATGGAACCTCAGGGGTCTCGCCGTGAGTGTGCCCCCAGGAAGGGCAGCTGGCCGTGGGTCACGGGAGGTGCTCGGCAGCACGAGGGGCATTGAGCGTGACAATTCCAGAGGCAGTCTGGGTAGGTTCTACCTGGACCCTCCACCCTCCTCTCTCAGTGCTGAGGTTCCCTTCTTGAAATCTGGGACAAATATAAGACCTACTCATAGAGGGGTTGTAAGGATTATGAGTCGAACACTTGGAACCCATGCCTGCCACATCGTAAGTGCACAAAAATAAACCACAGTCATCATCCTGCCAGCAGGATGCTTGGCCTCAACTCGGAGCCTAAGAGCTGTTGCTTGCTACTTCTTGCTTTGCATGTCACAGTCAGGGGGCCCAGAAACACAGCTCTCACTGGCGGGGCCATTGTCAGGGTGTAACTGACATAAAACCAGTCAGCCTTGAGCACCACACCTCCTCTCCAGACCCCCTTCCCCCAGGTATCCCTCCACTACGGAAGTCCTCCCCCCTCTCAGACCCCATCGGTCTGCCCTCACTGGGTGCAGGCCCTGGTGTCTCAGGGCACTGGGGTACGTCTGTCTCCCCACCAGCCTGTGCACTCTCCAGGGGCCAGACCTCCCTGTGCCCCTTGAGACGCTGGGGCAAGGCCTGGCACATGGACTGTGGGGAATAAGCCGAATTCCCCTCCAGGAGATGGAGGGAAATGTCTAGAGGCATGACTGTCATGCCGCAGGGGTGCTACCGGCATGTAGTAGGTAGAGGTCTGGGACGCTGCTAAACATCATTATAACACACAGGACAGACCCTCCAACAAGTGGGAAGCATGCCCAGTGTCACAGCTGAGGAACCGAGCTGGCCTAGAGAAACAATGTCCAGCCTAGTCTGGCAAGTTCCACCAAAGGCCTCACCTGAATCTTGTCTCTCAGGGCAGACAGCCCTGCCTCCACCACACTCAGGGGCTGTGAAAAGCCCAGTGCTCAATGCCCTCTGTAGTAGCCAAAACCCCAATGTAAGAGAAACCAAAGACCTACAGTGCTTTTTTTTTTTTTAAAGTGAATGGTGTAGGGGCGGCATCTTCAAGTAGCCAACAGAGCTGGCCTAAAACCACCTCTGATCTCTGCACAGTGAAGCCCCCGTGGCAGACGGTCAACAGAAGCCTGCCGGTGGCACAAACTGCACAAGAAGTCCCCACTCCCACCCCAGGCACTGCTGGTGCCCAAGCCAGGTGGCTTGCTGGGTGGCCCAACTTCCTGAGGTGGCTTCCATCCACACCTGCCTTCAAACGGCGGGGGGGGAGGATTATATATATATAATATATATACACACACACACACACACACACACACACATACACACACACACATATATATATATAAAATCTAGGAAAGGTGGTCTGCATTCTGTTGGGTCCATCTTCTGAGCAGCTATGTGTCCCCCCACCCACACACACTTTGTGATTCCTTCAGCTATTTTAGCCCTGACCCCTCCACTGTGCACATGCACTTACAAACTCACAAACCCACCCTGGGTGGTGCAACTGTGGGTGAACAGGAAATCATCTCTTAACAGGTGCTTCTTAGCAGGAACACCCTCCCCAGCACATGCACATACATACACTCACATGCACAAGGGCCATATACTCACACTCACACACACACACACACACCAGCTTCACCACAACCTAGATGCTGGTGGGCCACTCCCTGGTTTAGCTTGGTATGACTGCACACGTGATTTCCTAGCTTAGCTTGGCACTCAGTGCCACCAAAGGTGGCCCACACAGTCCAGACCTTGGAAATCAACCCTCTCCTTGACAAAAGGCCCAACAAGTCCCAACCAGGTACCACACAACCAGGTGAGACACAGAGTGAGCCCCATCAGTCAGACCTTCCACCCCTACCTTGCCCTGCGATTGCTCCTTCTGCCCCCTACCCTCCCCGCCAAGTCTCTCTGCCGTCCTGCCATGGCACATCCTGGAGGGGACACGTCCTGGAGGGGATATGCCGATGTACACGGCAGGCATGGTTTCACCGAGAAAGCTCCTCAGCTCACAAGCCCTACTAGCAGAGGTGAGTCTCTCCCATGTCAGTGAACTGGCATCTTGATTTGAGACTCCAAAATCCAGCCTTCACAGCCTGGGACATGGCATCAGGCCACCTGACAACCAGCATCCTTCCAGCCCAAATCTGTCTCAGCAGAGCTGAGCTGAGCACCCTCACCTGCTCTAGGTCCTGGCAGAGGGGTTGTGGGGGACTTCTGGCCTCAGCACGGACAAAAGTTGACCTGCAAAAAGCTCACTTCTGTTTTTAAACCTTGCGTCAAGTCTCACTTTAAATAATGCTGAGAACAAAATGCAAGCTGATATTTCAGCTTACTTAAAAGGCTTATTAAAAACACTAAATCCAAAGACGTTAAAAAGCTATAATTGTCCTCATTCAAACTGGAAAAATAAATCTATTTGCTTTCTTCTTTTATGATCCTCTTCTAAAAAAAAAAGTAAGTTCATCTATATTCTCATGAGCATCATTGCTGTCTTTTTTCCCCCTCCATTCAAGGCACTTTAAAAACACCTGTGCCATTCACAGCCAACTTTTGAGCAAAAGACAACCATGTTTGGGGAAAGCTGTTTAACTCTGATTTCCTTATGCCAGAGATAAGCCTGTCTTGCTCAAAAAGTGAGAGGGAGTTCGGAGTTCATTTGAATGGGCTTGTGGATTTTATAGGTCTGATCTGATTGAAATTTCTTCAGTTACTTAAGGCAGAGTAGACAACCTAACCCGTCAGCTTTTTGGGGCTCAGTAGGCAGTGATTCCATATCTCAGCACTGCCTTCAGCACCTAATGGGCAACTGTGGTTAGCAGAGCTGCGCGTCCTGGCCACCTCCCTGTCCTTTC
Source organism: Vicugna pacos (assembly GCF_048564905.1). NCBI lineage: Eukaryota > Metazoa > Chordata > Mammalia > Artiodactyla > Camelidae > Vicugna > Vicugna pacos. The sequence continues at coordinate 19,533,324 of NC_132995.1, forward strand.
CCATAATGGGGGTTATTGGCCTCCGGCCTGGACCAGAGCAGCATGACTGCCGTCCCCCATCCTGCCCGAAGTCTTCCGTGAAGACAGCCCCAGCGAGCAGTTAACTTGCTGAGTTGTGAGGATCTCAAGCCTGCTCAGAAGTTAAGCACTCCAGGCACAGAACAAGATGGGTTTTCAGAGCAGTGGTCCAAGAGAATGCAAATGTACTGAAAGCGCTTTCTCCAGGTTTTCCGTAATTACCATTTATGTCTCCAGGAACTGTTTCCCGAACCCAGTTTAGGGTGAAAGCATTTTAGAGACTTTCTCTGCAGATGACATATGAGGTACTAACCTTTTTTCATATGCCCAGATGTTAAGTTCATTTTCATCACATTTATGCAAATTTCATTTGAACAGTAAATCAAAAGAAATCTTAAATCATCGTACACTATTTAAAAATCCACACTAAATCCGGTGTACTTGCAGTGATATTAACATAAAGTCACAGTTAAAGGACTGAAGGTAGGAAGCAGATGTCACAATCCCTTCTTCCATGCAATGGCCCCAGAGAGACCCGGGGTCCCATCCATCCGTCAGATCCAAATGTCTCTGCCTGGTCACAACTGGCTTCAGGTTTTACCAGCTTAAGGGTATTCTGTAAATTGAAGCCTTCTAAAAGTTTTCCAAACTTTGGGAAGACAGGGGTCCCTCAGTCCAGGGGCCCGTCATCCATGTTAGAGTCTGGACTGAAGCACTATAAAGTTCAAAGGCAGGGGCCCAGTAGTATAAGACTTCTGGCAGGTCGCTCCCTCCTCAGTGGGGGGAAAAGTTAATTCCTAGGGCTCTTCGGGCCTGCATTTGTCAAAGCGCTGGACGTCAGTGCTATCATTACCAAGCAAATCAGCCAGGCGGTTAATGGTGGAATCAGGAGACATTTGCACTCTGCTATCAGAATGACATCATAACTAAAGCAGTCTTCAGCCAGAAGCCCTAGGCTCTCCCTGAGCAGAGGCCAGAGGGCTGCCTGCTGCCCCCCTGCGACTCCCCAGGCCAAAGCTGAGTCCCCTGCCCCTTCCAGTCAGGGTGGTGGGCCCTGTCCCCAGCAAGTTCCCTAACAAACAAGAACTAGGGTTACAGTTTTCTCCCAAGCAAATCGACTTTTCCCCCAGGTTCTGAACACTGTAAATAATAATAATAATACATTATTCTGTATTTTTTAATAAAATTTGAGATACAAGAAAATCATTTCCCTGGACCTGCAAGGGCTGGTATTTTATGAATGCAGCTATAGAATATGGCTATTTTGGCTATAAAATTTATGGCATTTCCAACAGAATTGTCAATCTCTCGGTGACCCTGTCTTTAGCAGAGAAACCCTGCACTCTCCATCGAGCACTAGAAATAAATGATGCTGGAGAAATGTGGAGGGGGACCTAAGGGAGAAGCCCTTCCTGCTCTAGTTGTGCCTGCTTTTCTTTCTTTTTAAAGCACAGCTGATCACACACACGCACACAAACACACACACACAGCCAGAGACACAAACCTTAGAATAATGGGGGAGGCATTTGGCGACGAGCTGCATTCGCGGCGCTGCGCGACAAGCAGCCGACCCGGCTCGCTCGCTCGCTCGCTCGCTCGCAGCTCTGCCCTCCACGGCGGCGGGGACCAACTACCCGCCCGAACCTGAGATGCCCAACTGCACCGCGCCCCAAAGATCGCCTCCCGAGGCTCGCCACAGGTACACGCGTGGCCCAAACACCTCACCTGGCCCAAGAACTCGGGAGACAGAGAAAAAAAAGTTGTGCGAGCTGCCAGCCGGGAGCCCCGGAGCCCGCGGCTGCAGTCCTCCCGCCAGCAAGCAGCCCTCCGCCGAGGACCGCCCATCAGCGCGCGGCGCCCAGGCACCTCTCTCGCCTGCTTTGCGCGCTAACCTCCGGCGCGCCGAGGCCACCGCAGGGCACTTACTTGGCACTCGCTTTTGAGCGTGCAGGTCGTCGCAGTTTTCACTTGGGTTTTCAAACTAGTTTCAGGGAGGGAGAATGAGGAAAAAAAAAAAAGGAAGAAAAAAAGAAAGATCCAATTATGCTAATGGGCTCCGGACTGGGAGGCGCGCGTCGGGTCTGACGCCGCTACTGTACGAGTTCTCGGAGCAGCCCCAGGCCGGGCAGATTTATGGGGGCGCGTCACGGCTACGCCAGGTCCCGCCGCCGGAGCATCTCGAAGTTAATTAAAGCGGTAATGTCCACTTTCCCGGCGACCCTCCGTGCGCGGGTTTACTGTTTCACCAGCCAACCCGACCCGGGCGGGGGCGGGGGCGCTCTCCCCGCGCCTCTCTTCCTTCCCTCTTCTTGTTCCCCCTCTTTTTCCTCTTTCTTTTCCCCCCTCCTTTCCTCTCTTTCGTCTCTTTAAGTCGCCTGCCTTCCACTCAGTGAACAATGAACAAAGATGTGAGTGATGGGAAAAGATCGCCCCCTCCCCACCCCAGCAGTGAGCAAAGCCGGTCTTAAAGTAAAAATCCAGTTGCTAATATCAAACTGGTTAAGAAAACAGTGCGTTCCCAGTCCAACCTCCCCCCCATACACACACACGCACGCACGCACGCTCACCCCACCCCAAGTTCACCTAAGCCCTGGCTGGGGGCGGGGGCGCAAGGCCAGGGCTCCAGGGGCTGCCCGGGACACCGGGGACACCGGACACTCGGGGTGGCGAACACTCGGGCCAGCTCGCTTCCCGCGCCCCTCCCCGCCTGCCCTCCCCCCAACCCCCTCTCCGTGTCTACACCGGCCAGCCGGGCCCCGCAGCCCGCTCGGGCTGCCCGGCGGCCGGATGCGCTCAGCAAACGCGGCCCCTGTCGGATTTTTGCTAAACTGCACAGCGGCGGCGGCTGCCGGGAGAAGGCGCAGGAGCAGCCGAGGCCGGCACCGCGCGCGCACTCACCCCGCCCGGCCCCCTGCCCCTACCCGCGGCCGGCCGGCCGCCCGCTCCCACCCGCCCGCACCCCCGCGCGCCCACCCGCGCCCGCGGACACACTGGGCGCCCGGACCCGCAGGCCAGGACGCCGCGCAGCCGCTGTATTTTCTGCAAAAGTGAAAACGAAGGCGGCTGACAAATCACGTCTCCTGTGAGGCACTCGTTAGACATAACAATATCCGGCAAACAAAACCCAGCCGCGGCTGAGACCCGCGCGCGGGGCTGGGACCCCGCCCTGCCCCTCCTCGGCCCCCTACTCTTTGCTCCGGCCCCTGCCGTCCCCAACCCACCCCTAAACGGTCGTCCTACCCTCTACCTAACTCGGAGGTTGTATGCACGTTCGCCAAGAGGCGGACAGTAGGGACGTTCACGATGCAGAAGTGAGAAAAGGAGTGGGGGTGGGGGCAAGACAACTTTCCACCTGTCCCCAAAGAAAGCCCTGCAGGATCTTCCTCAGAACAGAGGTGTGGGGACAGATCTCTCTCTGCCCCGCATCCCCTTTTCTTTCTTTTTTCTAACTTCCCGGCGCCTCCATTTCTACCTTCCACTTCACATACTATATAGAGATCTATATAGAGATATCTGTATTTTAAATTATTTGCAAAACTGCAACAGATGGGTGCGTCGAGATCTGGACACTTTCCTACTCATCATCAAAGAAAAGCTCCCCCCCCCTTTTTTTTTTTTGGCCTAAAATACATCCCGGTCCCGCCTACGACTGTTTTCCTCAATTCTTCATCTTCAAAAAATAATGTCTTGAAGCAGACAGAAAGGTTTATCAGCAAAGATCATTTCCCCCGTCGTACATCTGGCCTGGGGCTTCCGTTCCCCCAAATTGCACTCTTTCCAGACGCCCCCAACCCTCCGTCTCCCCGCCTTCCTGAGCCCCCACGCCCGCACTCCCTCACTCTGATTGGCCTCATTTCTCCAGCCCGAGGCTGGCCGGCTCAGTTCCCTCCATAACCTGTTACTTATTTATTTCATTTTTATCTTTGGCCCCCGGCTTGGCCCCGAGGCCTGGGCTGGTCTGGGGCAGGTGCTGCGGGCGCCGCCTGCGCTGGCAGGCGCCACGGCCTTTCCAGAGGTCACGGATTCGGACCCTGGCACCCCGGCCCTTCTGAGCCCCCGGCCTCGGCCTCGCCCGGCTCCCGGGGCACAGGAGGCCAATGAAAAGACAAAATGGCAGGTCTCAGCGGCCCTTGGCGCCCGCAAGTTTGACACGCTGTAAGCATCGGCTAACTTTGATTTTAAAAAAAATCACCAATTACCCTCTCTCCCCCCAAGGCGGCGGGGCCGGAATCCCGCAGCAAGCCGCGAAGGAAGAAAGGGAGCGAGGGGCGCCGGATTCTCAGGCAGAGGAGAAAATGGGGAAAGCCACTTGAGCAGAAGTTTCCGCGGCCCCAGCCTCCCTGTCTCCATACGACTCCCCCCACCCCCCAGACCCTTCTGAAAGTTTCCCGGGGCCGAGGGCGGCTCGCGGGCCGCTCGCGGGTAGGGGGCGCGGGCTGGGCCCGGAGCCGGGCGCGGGGTCCCGCTGGCGCGCCCGGCGCGAGGCCCGGCGACTCCTTTTCAAAGTAACGGTCCCGGGACCGCGGGCGGGGGAGGCGGCGGCCCAGGCGCGGGTCCCGCTCGCCGCCGAAGTTCTCTAGCGCCGTTCGATGCCCGGCCGCCGCCGCTTTCTCGGTTTCTTCCTCTTTTCCCCCCCCGCTGACAGCTTCTCTCGCCAACGTCACAGCCACGGATATTTAATTAGACCGTATTTTTTAATCGCGATGGGGCGAGAAGAAACCCGGCGGCAGGCCTCGCGGAGATGGGGAGGGGGAGGGGAGGGGGGCCACGCCAAGAGTCCAAACTCACTTTGCCACCTCCCGGACGCCGGGGCCACCCCCGCCCGCTGCGCCCCCCCTGCCCCCCGCCCCCACCGCGCCGCGCCCGGAGACCCCCCCACCTTTGTTTTCCTTACCTTAAGCTCTGAAACGCGGGCGTCGGGAGCAAACTCGGGCACGTAAACGGAGCGTTGTAAAAGATTGTGTTCAATGAATAATGAAACATGTCCACATGATTGACTTGATCATTTTCCGGGGCTGAGGGGGGACGGGCGCCCTGCTTGCGCGCCTCGCTCGCCCACTCGGCAGAGCCCTGCGAACTGTTCCCAGCCCAGCCGGGGCAGGGCGGGCTCGATTTTCGTCTGCCTCTTTTCAGAATCGCCCCGTTCATTGATACTCATCACCCAGCCCCAGCAGACATCCCCATCCCCGGCTCGGCCTCCCCCTATCTGGTAGGTGAAATGCATTGTACCATTAAAAACGCTCTCCATTGTCGCCCTGGCATAATTCACAGCAACTAGATAGGTCTTGCGGCATTTAGCTTTGATGAGCCAGAGACTGAACCCTTGATATAATAATCTACAAAGAATGGTGTGTGATCGTCCATTTTTTCTCTCTGTCTAGCAACTAAGAAACCATTTAACACAGCGCAGCTTGCTTCTGACCTTGAGCTCATGTAAACACACTTATTAAAATCTATCTATTCTCCAAGAGCTACATTCTGATTGTCAGACTCGTTACTGAGACATATATCAGCCCCTTCGCTTGTCACTACTTTGCATTCCTGCCTTTGACTAAAGAATTTTTTATCCAGCCGAGAGGGAGAGAGAGATTGCCGCGAAGGGAGAGGAGAGAGAGACGGAAAAGGGGAGAGGAAAAAGCGTAATTCTTACCTGCTCCTGAAACTATTTAAAGTCTGTTTCTTTTCTGGGGGAAAAAAAAAACTCCCGGGTGAATCTCGGTGGACAGCGGGACGCGGAGAATCAGTCACAGCCCGGGCGTTTAAGGGAGTCATCAGCGATCAAATGACGTTGATCCGCGCTGTAACCTTGTGGCGTATTTAATGTAAATAAGGCAGTTATGTTGCCAATCGCCGCGATACAAACACGGAGAGGTCCTCAGCCTCGCCTCCCGCGCCTGCCATTAGAGGCGACTTTATTTACAGACACTATTTAGGAGATCATGATAATTCTAAAACAATACTAGTGCCAAATGATTATGAAAATATGATTTTAATTAATCACGTAGTAGGCAAGGAAATTAGCATACGGTAATTAAACTTCGAGAAAAACGTCACGCAGGTTCTTTGCCTTATGGGTCCAGAATAATCATCACGCGGTGGGCTCCAGGACTTAATTATCAAACAAAATAACTTTTTTAAGGCAACTTTGCAAATGCTGGTCCTCAAGGCAAACGCTTTGGTAAATAATATAAGGCGAGGTAACAAGGTAGAGATGTGAGTGATGCTTGAGGCTGGGTTTCTGTGAAGCAAGGAAGAGGGGGAAGAAGGGGGAAAAAGCTGAATAATGCAATTATGGATTCTCTGTCCTAGAGTTGACAAAAGCTGGTGCCTCAAAAGCCTCTTTGTTATGGGATTATATAATGATCCTGGTGTCATTATGGGGGAAAAAAGATTCAGTAATAATAATAAAAGAAGTATCCAGACACACCAATGAGGAGCTTGTTTTAAAGAAAAGACTCGCATGTGACATTGGGGCATGTTAATAGCAGAAACACAGGATCCGAAAGAGTTGACAAATAAAGAAGGAGAAAGGGAGGGGGAGGGAGGGAAGAAGGGAGGAAGGGAGGGAGAGAAAGAGAAGAGAGAGAGAGGAGAAAGAGAGGGAAAGAGAGAGAAAGAGGCCTGTGCTGTGCAGGATTAAGGAATGATGGAGTCAGATTGATTATTCAAAACGTCCAGCCACAGGGATACTTAAAACATCGATTCAAGTAAGACTTGTTTCAGCCTGCCTGGAAGTGAGTTCCCCTAAGATGACTGAAGGGTTTAAACCAGGGCACCACAATACATAAAAAGCAAAAATACAGAAAAAACACAACACAGCCTCCCCATCGCCACCCTCCTCCTATGCAAGGAGCCACTCAGTTGCAAACAACCGGTCCAACAGTGGGGCAGGTGAGGTGCAGAAAACTTTGCCATGGAGGAGCGTCGGGGCAGCAGCGGGGGCTGGGGTCTTAGGCAACAGGCGCGACCCAGCTGCCCGGGGCACCCGGCCTTGGCACCTTGCTGCGGGTGATCCGCTCCCCAGGCGCGCCGTCGGTGGGCACCTGGCCTGGTCACCGCCGCCCGCACCCTTGGACTCTGCCCTGAGAACCTAGCGCATCCTAGATCTCTCCCTCTCTCTCTCTCTCTCTCTCTCTCACACCTCTCTCTCTCCAGGACTTGGCGAGACCCGGAGAATCGGGGTTTCCCCCAACAAGTTAGTTCTATGAGAGTCTTATAAAGTCTGCTCAAATCTCTGCAGTGGTGTTTTGTTGTTGTTGTTGTTTTACAAAATCGCCTGCCTCTCCCCAAAAGTTTGGTAATTCAGTCTGCATTTTCCAATCTGATGTGTCTGAAATTCTCTTTGAACAAATTCCAAAATACAAGATTTTTTTTTCTTCTTGTATAGAAATTAGCATCGCAATCACATCAATGATATCACTATCTCTATGGGAATGATCGCTGGAGCAGTGGGGTGTTCTTTATTTCAATTCTTCGTGGATCAACTGATTATACTCTGTCGTCTTTTGAACCTGTTATTGTAAGTCAAGTGATTCTTTATAAGTGACAGCTCGGACAAAGAGGCGAGCAAGGCCGAGCAGGTCGAAAGGAAGTGGCCATATGGACTTGGAGAAAAGGCACTTTCTCCCCAAGAGAATGGGGGTGGCAGTCGCCTTTTAACCCTCGAGCCGCCGGCCCCGCCTGGCCCAGGGAGCTGGGCCCGCGTGTCCCGGCACCGCCCTGGGGCCCTCCGCGGTGCCCGGCAGGGTGGGATGCGGATCGTGGCCGCCAGGCCCCGCGAGCCCCTTCCAGACCAGGAAGCCCCGAGGCGTCCGCAGCCCTCCGAAGCCGTGCGTCTCGAGAGCGCTGCGCTCCAGGCGGCCTGTGGGACCTCGGCTGGTGCGCACAGCGGCCACCGAGGTTTTGTGTAGCCCTACCGGCCAGAGCAGGCCGGGCAGCGACGGCCCAGCACCCCCGAGGCGACGCCGCACCGCCTGAACCCCGCAGTGGGTTCGGGCGGGGAGTTCGCCGGCGCCCCCTGTCGGCGCCCGCGAGCTCTGCGTCCCTCGAGGACCCGCACAGGCTGCCTTGGCGCTGACCTGGGAGACCCATCTGGGCCGTGCTTGGTAAGGGGGTGAGGGGCTCTGAGCAGTGGGCAGAGGCCTGCTGTACTCCAGAGGCCAATACTTGACGCCTACCTGCGTCCCACTAAAGCACAGAAGTTCCCCATTGATTCTCCCTACCTAATGTGTTTGGTGACCACCTCCACAATTTGTGGGTCTCTGATCATTTTTCCCTTGTCCAGGGTTCCTCAGCCTCCCCACCCTTCTTCCTTGGCTCTGGTCCTGCCCCACAAGCCTCTCCTCACTGACTTCCTCTCATCCTCCTTTTCAAACTCTGGAGTATTTCTCACTGCCCCCTGGCCACCCCTGGAATCCTCTGGCTGGATTATAAGCAGAGACTCACTGACCCATCCTCACAGCATTCTGGAAGGATAGCCCCTCCATCACCCTTACTCTGACCAGGGCGTTCCACTCCTGCAGTGTCTTCTTCAGGGAGGTGCCAACCTTTTGATTTCTTGAAACTGATGAAAGTCATTGGGAGCCTGGGCTGGTAAGTTAGACGGTGGCAGCGGGTAAAACTTGAGGTAGTAAGACGAGTGCTCTGTGACCCCCTAGACCAGCTGAGAAGCAAGGTCCAGAGAAGCTGCACCACCTGTGAGCCATATCAGCACCTTGTAGCAAGCACTTGGCCTCTCGGGTGCCTCCTTCGGAAGTAATACTTCTCCAGTCAATAGATGGGTTCTGACCTCTTTCATTAGATTCTCAAAAGTGACAGTGATTGCATAAAATGTTACCCAGCCACTACTTTAGAGTTGCGCTGCCTGCGACAACAGAACTCATTTTGGTTTTGTTTCCATATTGCTCTTTTCCCTTCACTCTCCTCTGAGCCTCACAGCGCTGCCTCCCCCATAGTTTCAACAGGGTACGAACTAACCATTCAGTTGGCCACTAACTGTGACCAAAAGACAGAAGCACAGGGGAGAGCTTCCAAGGATGGCTGCTTGGGCTCTGGAGCGGAGGGACAGCCAGAACACTCGTGAACAGAGGGGCCAAGTCCTCCTACCCGACACCTGTTTCCCCACTGCATAAAGACAACGTCCAACATCTGTAAGCCCTTACGATCACAGTCAGTGGTTCTAAGAAAATGGTAGGTTCCTTCAGGTTCACCTTCTTCAAGCAGGAGAGAGACGCTAAGAGATCTGTAGGGGTCTGTGTGTTCAGTGGGGACTTTGTCCTGATGCCTTCCGGGTCCCATTTGGATTCTCACGGAGAGTCCCTGCTTCTCAATTTCACTTGGCCCAGAAGGCCACCAGCTCTGACAAGGTGATCTTCACTTGCAGGAAGTCTGCCTGGACCACAGCAATGACGTTCCCTCCCCCTGGCTGACGGGTTTTCACTGCTGCTGCTGCGGTCAGGTGTCTCTCTCCATGGAAGCTACAGAGCAGCCTGCTCAGCCTTGGACACCTTAGGAATAATGATCTTTCAAAGACTCCCCTGAGAGCAGGGTTCAGAGGGGTGCCCTTACAGGTGGAAAAGGTGATCCCCGAATAAGAAGAAACTGGGAGGAATCTGACCCACATGGTCTCTTCTGCCATGAATTATTGTTTCTTGGCAACAGAAACCCTAAGCAAAGGCCAGTCAAGCCAACCTTTACCTCCTCCACCGTCCCCTTTTAAGCACACACTTCAAAGACCCAAAGTGCTGCTCTCCCACAGACTCCTCCAAAAGGTCACACATCTCTTCTGCTTTTCCAGAGGGAAGATGTCAGCATAGGAATATTTGTTTGTCCCTGCAGAACACACCTCCTTCTAGAGACAGCACCTGCCTTCCTTTCCCACTCTGAGAGCATCTGGGTGAAGCTCCTGCCTCAGATGCCAACCAGTCAATACATCCTACTTCTCTGGACGCTGTGACTGGTTCAGGAATAAGCATAGAACCTAAGCTGGTCCAATCAGAATGAATCTTGGATTTTTAGAAAGCAGGGGCCAATGAAGAGTTTGAGCTGTAGGGACACTTGTGGTCTCCAGCCCCACACCAAGAGAGGAGAGCAGCGAGCTTGTGGAGGCCACCAAGAGGAGCCTGAGAATGGTATCAACACAGCAGATAACAGAACAGAAATGGAGAAATGGTCCTGCTTGTGCTAAGTCCTAAAACCAGCCTCACCTGAAGCCAGCTCCCCCCCTGCACCTTTCTGTTTTGTGAGCTGGTAAATTCCCTTTGTTAATTCAGTTTGCTTTGGATTTTCTGTGAGTAACCACAGAATGAAGCCTGGTACACTTAGCACTGGATGAAAACAAGGAACCCCTGGACCAAGGACCAGAGAGCTCAAAAACATGACTGGAGCAAAGGGCAAACAGCAAAAGCAGGGCTCCTGATACTTTTCCCAGGAAAAAAAAAAAAAGTAGCCAGAGAACCTGCTAAAATTCTCATAAAACTACAGGTGTGCCTTGCTTTGCATAATAGCTCTGTTCCAGAAAAGAGATTTGTAAATTGAATCTTTGTAAATTGAATCTGGGAGATTTCAACCAGCACTGGGAGAGCTGTTTATTTAAGGCATCTCAACAGATGTCTTTTGTGAAGTGAATAGCCATATCCTTAAATAACAACTTAATGGTAATTTATTTATAATTGTAACTTTTCCTACCTCAGGCATATATTTTAAAGCAGGACCAACCTGGGTGTCTTCATGGTGTCTTTGTATAAATTAGTCAAAGGCCAGAAAAATTTGCTGCAGCTCGATTAGATACAATTACAACTTCGTATTCCTGCTCCTTTGCAAGACTGAGGAGCTGGAACTTTCTGGGTAGATGCTGGAGCATCAACTCTGTGCCCTGCAATTATCTGCAAAAGCTTATCATCAGTTTTGAGTTCTGAGGTTTCAGAGAGGAAGGTCTGGACTTTCTGGCCAGAATATGGCCTGGGTTGTGATTGCCTGCACTGGGGAAGTCCATTAAATAGCCCATATACGCCAAATCTGGGGGGCCTTTGAGACTACAAATTTAAACAAATATCAAGTTATGAAATAAAAGTACTAGCGGGGATTCAAGAGCTATTTTTCTTAACATGTGATGACTGTAATGCTCCTCTTCCATGCTGTAAACGTGTCCACCAGTGCAGCCCGCAGAAATGACCCAGCCCCCGCTTTTTCAAAGTTCCCATTATTAGCCCTGATTTTACCTTGGGAAGAGGTACAAATTGTGTTTACCACTAGAAACAAAAAGGGGAGAATATTGGAAAAGTACAGTTTTCCAGAAAATATTATAGCTAGTGTTTGGTTCAGAGATGTGACCTTCCATAGGGGCCAGACAGAATTATCAAGAGTGATCTCCAGAGTTTCTCTGAGTAAATACTGAGGTTTATCACCCCCTGCAAGAAAGGAACGGGGAAGCAAGTCAGAATGACCAAGTTCAGGCCAAAAGCAAGTCCCTTGACTCCGGCCAGCACTCAGAGCCCTCAGCGAGCCTGCCCTGGGCTTTACTGGGGGAGAACTTTGGTCCTCAGAGGCAACGTCAGTATGGAGACTTCATTTTAAGTCCCGATTCCACTAAAGGGCTGAGTTGAGTCTTACGGATCTTGGGGAATCAGAAAAGGAAGATGGAGGTGGGGTGAGGGTCATGCGTTGAGGGTCAAATGCGCGTTGAGGGTGTCAGGCTGCCAAAAGGAAACAAAGTGGAATCAGATGGTGCAGTCCTGGGGAAAATGAGAGGATGAGCTCAGAGAGGGCGTGCTTGAATCTCTGGTGAGTCTCTGGCAGGCTGTATCTAGACTTGGACCCAAGGCTCTTGAGTGATCCTGAGTGTTCTAGAATCCCACGAGGGCTCTAGAATTCTCTAGGGTGTTTTGCAGCCTGTGCATTGCAAGGTCAGCAGGTGGTGTGGGGACTGGTGGGCTGCCACTCCAGGGTCTGGGGAAGCCACCCTAGTGACAAAGGACAAATTTGTTCATTTGGGTGAACATGTGAGACACCAGTATGTCCACCGCAGCTTATCCAGCCCTCCTCTGGCTCTGAGGGTCCCAATCCGTAGACCTCCCCAAGGTTATAGCTGTCCACTCAGGGCTTCCATCTAGGGCTTGGTTTGTGGGAGTCCCCTCCCTACCCAGGGCTGCAAGCTTCCAGAGGGCAGACCTCAAGTCTGCTTCATCGTTAGGCCCCAGCCTTGCCCAGCCTCTGGCAGGAGGGGACATTTAGGGTTGTCGATGGAACCAATGAAGAAATTAACCCTAAAACACACAATGCACCCTACGTTCCGGTACTGTTGTAACCTTTATTGACTCATTGAATGACTGAATGAATGAAGGAATGAATACATAATAGCATTGCTTCACATGTGTTGCCATTCCTAGAAATTTGTGGCAATTTTAAAGAATTAATAGTTATTTTCTCTGATAGAAAGTAAGCCTCGATGCATATTGAAGAATAATTATAAAAAACATAGAAAAGGACAGCTTTACCCCTCAGTCGCACGTTGCTAGTAGCCTTTTGTATTTTTCCTTCCAAGCATTTTTCTGCATGTATCTCTTCTTTTCACATACTTTGAGTCATTCTGTGTAAACAATCTCGTGTCCAGCTTTCATCCTCTAACCTTGAAGCACAAGGTATTTCCCCACGTCATTAAAAGTTCTTTGAAAACATGATTTTATGACTACATAATATTCCATCAAATGGATGCAACATAATTTATTTAAACTATCTCTTGCTTTGGAACATCTCAATTGTTTCTGATTTTTTTTTTTTTGTACTCTCAAAAGCATGGAGTGAGCATTTTCCTGATTAAACCTTTGTTTGCATCTCTGCTCATTTTCTTAAGATGGAGGTGAGATGCCTGAGTCAGTGGGTGTAGAGGGTTTTGAGGCTCCTCATAGACATTGCCAACTTTCTGTCCACCAAAGCCACCTCAATGTGTACTTCCGCCACTCGTGTCTCTTCCTGCCTTTTGCCCATTTATGGACCAGGTCGGGGGGTGGGGGGAGGCGGGAGCTTTAGGGCTTCTTTTACTCATAAGAAGATGAGTTAACTCTTAGGCAGACACATTTGTTGCAAATAGGTTGGCCTTCTAATTCTGATCATGGTGTGAAAATTTTAGCAGGTTCCTTTTGCCCCCAGACTCACCTCTCAGCTCTAGGAAGCCCTTGGTATGTCCCTCGGTCCCCAGCAGGACCTTCCTGGCTGCAGAAGAAACACTGTATCTCTTCGCTTTCACTCCTCAGATGGGCAGTGTGTCCAGAGGAGGGTCACATGCAGCCAGTAGTAGTGAGATGGAGTCATCGCAGGAGCCTGGTACCACCTTCCTGCCAGCTGCCCACTCAGAAGCTCTGCTCCCAGACCCTCTCTCTCCTTGCTCGTTCCAGGGCCACCTGCGCCACTGGGGATGGATTTTACTGTTGTTTCAAAGGAGAAGTGGGGAGGAATATCCTAGAGTGGCAGAGCACGGGCTCTGAGGCCAAACCACGTGGATTCGAGTCCCACCTTTGCCAGGTAGAGCTGTGTGACCTTAGGCAAGTTGTTTAACTCCTCTGTGTCTTAACTTCCATATCTGAATAATAAGCCTTACGGGCTTCTTCGGAGAGCTCAGTGAGTTAGCACTTAGTGCAATGCCTGCTGCAGGGTAAACACTCACTTATACCTGCCAGTGATATGTAAATGATTTGTATGGACATTTTCATCAAATAAGACAATGTCCCACACTATTTCCTTTAGTGGCTCAGAGCCTTGGAGACATCGAGGTGGCATTCACTTCCAGTGCGCCGCGGGAGCCCTGCACTTGCCCCATACCTGCCAAAGCCTCAGTCAGGGTTCCTCTGTGGGCAGTCCTTTCTGCAAATGGCAGACACTCCTAACGGAACACAGACGCCCATCCACAGCGTCCAGGGCACTTCGGTTGGTAAGCTGTTTAGAATGTCAGATCTGGGTTTGTGGGTTCAGAATGGCTCTACTCCAGACTTCCAAGCCAGTGCCTTCGCCTTGTCTTCCCCAAACTCCCCCAGCTTTGTCACAAATGTGTCTACAGGTAGACGGAGCTGGGACTCAGTCTGGGGTGCCACTCTCTCTTCTGCAGTAAACATTTGCAGGTCATACATTTTAAAAAGAGAACTTGATTTTGAGGCCACGCTGAATCTGGGTTCACTCTTGCCCTTTGCCTCTGTTCTCTAATATCTGTGGAATGCTTGACGGGCCATGGGCGGATATTTTGTGAATTACTTATTCATCTTTTCACAAGTGCAGCAGTGAAGCTGACCTTCCTGATGGTGGAAACACAGTTGCTAAGATGAGAAAGTCCCGTTTCCAGCAGCACTAGTCAGTGCAATCACCACCATAGCTAGAAGTTAACCAAGCAGTCAGGTTAACGGCTGCACCCCCCTGAATCCCCTGGTCCCCGCAACGCTGCCCTCACAAGCGCCTGCCCCCTGCTGGAGCTGTGATGCCCGCACTGGGAAACATTTGGGGTGAGATCCACCCAGACAGCCCATGAAGTCAGATGCAACTTTTCCCTGGCTTTGTTGAGATATAATTGACGTACACCGTTGTGTAAATCTAGGTGTACAACCTGATGGCTTGATACACGCAGGTACTGAGAAATGCTTACCATCATAAGGTCAGTTAACACACCCTTCACCTCACATAATTATTATCTTCTTGTTGTTGTTGTTATGGCGAGAACAGCAGCTTTCAAGTGCACAGGACAGTAGTGTTAACGCCAGTCCCCACGCTGCAGTTGGATCCCTGGGACTCACTTATTTATCAGATGCAACTTTGGGAGCTCAGGGCCAGCGTGCTGACACCCTGGACATCTCTATTATAACTGCCTGTGCTTAGTGGTGAGGGCTACGAGAAGGTGAGGGTTTTCTGGATAATAGAAGCTGCACTTTGACCACTTAGAAGGGCCAGGCCTGACAAGAAGCACCCCGTAAGAGAACACAATGTTTACCAGATGGATACTGTGGCTGGCTTTCCCACCGCCCTCTAGAATGTGTTCTGTTTCTTTACAAAACGCAACACATCAGAACTGACATTCTGGAAGCTAATCGGTAGAGGGAAACATTTTTTAGAGCTCCTCTCTTAAAGATCAATCTCGCACTGGTGAGACTTGAGCCACAATTCAGGAGTTTAAAGATGGAATTAACCACACGAGTCCTGGCTGTTGTGAGTCCTGGCCAGTGAGAGACGGCTTAGGGGCTGCAGGGGCCGCCCACATGTGCAGCATTTGGATGGGAGGTGTGGGCTCAAGACCGCACGGAGTGGAGGTAGGATTTGCAGTCAGGTCCCTCAGGGGCAGGGCAGGGCAGGGCAAAAGGCTGCACACGTCCCAGGCCCTGTGAGGACAAGGAGGACCGGACAGTCGGGCAGGCCTCATCCTGGGGGCGTGCTCAAATGCCAGGGCCCATTGTCAGCATTGAGTCAGGTGCTGTCCAGGGCTGAGCCAGGTCTTGTCCGCTCTGTGTCCTCAGCAGTGAGCATAGGGCTGCCCTCTCGCAGAAACTCCAGATCTGGTTCTTGAGTGAGTGAGTAAAGAAATGAATGAATGAATGCATGCATACTTCCACCTTCCACCAAATGCCAGAGTTAGATGAAAGAGGAGAGTTTTACAACTTGGGAAACTCTGCATGCATCAAAATTGTATGATTAATTTGATGGCATATGGGAAAAGCAAAAAAAAAATGGGGTACAAAATTATTCCCAAGACAGTTCTTATTTCATACGCACACGTATAAATATATCCTTATGTAAGGCAAGCACATGATCTGCGATGCACACTATGTACTAACCAGGGGAGGACGGAACCGGAGAGGAACTCTAACATGTGGGTGCATTTCCTCGCAGCCTCTTTGTTCTGCCTGTAGGACGCTTACATATTTGTTACAAATATATAATATGCCAAAAACAAAGGTATGGAAGGAAATTTACCTACCTATTAAGGGTGATTCTGAATGGTGGGATTATGGATGGTTTAATTTGTATTCTTGATAGATTCCAGTGATTTCTAAATTTCATACAATAGGCACATCAACACATCTTTTAAAGGAACAAAGCACCCCCAATTCAGACTTGAGGAAGGCTGGGACAGAGGGTCTGGGGGGCAGGGAGACACTTGCACCAGGTGTGGTGCACAGAGCTCTGAAGGACTCCCACCCGCTGAGCGTGGGGCCAGGGCGGGGCCGGGTCTGGCCACTCTGGGTTCTGAGCACCTGCCAGCCACCCAGCCAAGTGCAGCCCAGCATGGATGGCAGACACGGATGCTTGTCCCAGAAGGAAGGAAGGAAGAAGTGTGCTGGCTGCCAAATGACCTCTAATCTTTCTTCAGGCAACGGGGACTTCAACCCAAGCATCTCTCACTTGTCTGGTCCCTTGGAGTTTCTTAAGAACTTCTTCTGCTTTCTTGTTCCCACCTCACGACAGCCGGGAAGGCAATGGACTGTCACCACTCTATGATGCAGACACTGGGCTCCGGGAAGATTCACAAGTGAGAGGCCAGCCCCAGGGTGCTCCGCGTGCCTGTTTTCCAGGCCGGCTGCTCTGCACCGCCTCTGTCCTGAGCGGCCTCTCCAGCTTAGCACAACAGGAGGGAAGGGGTGCGGAGCAGCTGGCTGGGTCTGGAGGGCTCCCAAGCTCTTACCCTCTGTGGTAGAGAGAAGGCAGGTCACAACAGCCGTGCCGTCCAACCTTGCAGGGCGTGTCCGTGCCCATGGAAGGAGACAGCGGGCTGCAGAACCACGCAGCTGGGGAACAACCACGTGTCCACCAGGCTCCGTGCGGATTCCTCCACTTGCCGCTCTGAATGGGCTGTCTCCCCTCCTCCACGCCACTCTGCGCCCTGGGAGGGGGCCTCTATGGACTCCCTCCCTCAACTCCCTCATCCTCTGGCCTGGAGATCAGTTCACAGTTGGAGGCACCAGCAAGAGCCTCGAGCACTGGAGGAAAGAGAGTATGGGGGAGGCCCCCCTCAGCGCCCGGCAGGCCCTGGGCTCCTCTCCCATGGGCTGCCCCTACCCCAGACTGTCTAGCACCAGGCCGTCTGTCCCCTCCCCTGGCCAGGCATGGAGTCCTCGTCATGGGCAGCCCTCTGCCCAGTGCTCAGGGCACAGGGGGGCACAATGGCTCCCCGAGATGCTGGTCCCTGGGCGCTTCCCCATCTTTCAGGGGCTCTCTCAGCCCTGCTCACACCTCTGTGAATAGACTCCCTCAAATGTCCCCTGCGCTGTGCAACCTTTTCCTCCTGGGATGCAGACTAATTCAGGCTCCAGCTGAATCACCTCTACTGGTATATCGGAGGGGTCCAGTCTAGCCCCTGTGATTGCTCCCTGGGTCCAAGCTTCCAAACAGGGAAGTAACAGGCAACACGCTTTGCTTGTTGTTAAAGCGATGAAGCTCCTAAGAAGAACAATTCTTTTGAAAATGTTTACAAAGTCTGGTATCTGCGGGGTGTTTAGAGACTGTGGTCAGTGTTCGCAGGAACTCCCTGAGCCTCTCTGATGAAGAGTACTTACTTTCCAAGCTGTCACCTGCCTTTTCCGAGATGTGGCTGTGACTCAAGGAGAAATGCAAGAATGCCTCCGAGCTGCCTAAACTGTGACTGGAGAAGCCTCAAGTTTCTGGACTTAACTCAGGCCAGTCAGAGACTCAATCCAAGCAGAAGAATCCTTCCTTTACACAAAATTCTGCTAAGCCTAGAGTTCTGGTTTCTGGTCCATAGTCAACTAGAAATAGTAATTCAGGAAGATAGAGAAGGACTGGTAGAGACAACCACACAGACAAAGATGGAAACTGGAAGAACCCAAAAATCCCTAGGAAACAGGCCACAGACCAGAGGAAGCTCCACGATCTGAGACCATTAGTGGAGGGCAGACACCCCTGCACACCTCTGGAGCCCCGAGGGCTGCATTACCTCCCGCTCAGCATCTGAGGTTCACAGCAGCAACCCTGAGCCATTACGGAAAGGTTAATGGTGTTCCACATTCTCCAAGTAAGAAAGAAAGGAAATGTGAGCCACATCTTAGAAATATTTCCATCTGAAAATGTTACATGAAAATAATTTATGGCTCTTTCTGGAAAACTCAGCTGTCTCGGTCTCATTCCCTGTGGGTTCCAGATGGGTGAGGTTTTGCTGTTACTGGAATTATCCATGCTCGCATGCAGTCAGCATTTATTGAGTGCCTGCTGAATACTGAGCTCTCCGCTGGAAGACAGGGAGGGAGGACTCGAGGGAGGAAGAGGCAGAGCCACATCTTCAGGGTCTTGAGGGAGAGCTTCATCCCTGCAGAGAGGCCGTGAGACCTCCTCCTCTCCTGCGTTCCTGAGTGACCTCGCGTAGCCACACCCCGCGCCTGCTGTCCCATGGCTATACCTCCGCAGGGAGGCCAGCCCACCTGGGCCACCTTAGCCAGGAGCCCCTTGCCAGCTGGGCGCCCCAGTCTGTGCCCCTCTCCAGGGCCTGTTTTTATGATAAATATTTCATTGTTTAGGAGTTTGGGTTTTAGCTGATATACAGCATTTGGCAGGGTTTCTCTCTAGCATTTGGTAATAATTCCATACCAAATGCTAGGGAGAAACTCTCCCAAATGGAACAGTTTCAAGCCAAGGCTCTTTTAAAAACCGGAGCCTGAGGAAGTCCTTGCATGTGAGCATCCCTGGCTCCCGGGCCAGCAGAGGCGAGAAACACTGGGGACACAGGGCTGCCTTCGGTGGCACGCAGCACGGGCTCTGCTGTCGCTGACAAGCTAGCCAGGGGAGGTAAAGCAGATTGTACAAATAATAGGTGCTGGGTTGGATTCTATGATGTAAAATTAAAACGTGCTCATTCATTTTTCCAAACTGATTTCTGCGTGCTTGCTCTGTCGCCTGCCTTTGTCGGCTCCACATTTCCTTTAGAAGCAAATGAGAGTTTCCTGACCCTCCAGCACTGGACTGCCTGGATTCATCTTCCGGTGTCACAATCTAGGGAGTGACACTGTGTGAGTTGGGGATGATCGTAGCTCCTTCCTAGGCTTATGGGAGGTTGGGATGGGTGTCCCACATGGACTGCTGGTGCATAGTGCGTGCTCAGCAAACACTCGCTCTCAGCCGGAATGCACTTGCCAAGTGCCGGGGGCTTTACATGACCATCTCCCCTGATCGGTGTTTGACAGGAAATGGGAGGCTTCTCGCCTGGACCCCCATGGCTCTCCTTCTCAAGGGGTGAGTGGCAAATGCTCCCAGGGCCGCTATGGTGAGTCTGCCCCTTTTCACTCCCCTGCTCCCAGCTCAAAGGTACAGATGGGCACTGTCAGGGATGCAGGGGAGCCCTTCCCGCTGGTTTTCAGTCCCACCTTCCCTTCTAGGTGTTGGCTCTGAGTGATGTGAGTCCTCATGTCCCACACTTGGGGAGGAAGCAGCCACAAGTAATGTGGTCCAGTGAGGTCAGAGCAGCTGCCTGGCGATGCTCCAGAACCCTAAGGAGCCCCTTATGCCTTGTTAATAAATGCCCTTTTGATCTGGACTTTTTTTCCCCTCTCTCTCTCTTTAGTTTTTTTATTCTTTTGGTTGTAATGTATTCTACTGTGGATTTATTTATTTTAATCCTGATTGGGACTCTTCATGACTCTTGATTCTAAGGATTTACATCTTTCATCCATGCTGCAAAGCCCTTATCCATAACCTTGCCAAAAACTGCCTCTTTGCCCTACTCTCCATCCTATGCTTCTAGAAACATGGCACACTTGGGGAGACACCAGACTTCCTAACCTGGTACTAGGATTGGACCTTCACTCTATCCTCCAGGTCCCCCACTTCTCCTGTTTCCCAGATCTTTGTCTCTCTGTGCTGCCTTCTGTGTAATCTCTTCAGTTCCATCTTCTCCTTGACTAATTTCTAATCCTGCCTCAGTGGACATCTGCTTCTCCCAGCCAGTTCTTCTCTGATTACAAGGGCAAGTGTTCACTTTGGCAGAGCACCTGAGTGTGGAATTTGACAAAGCATCACTCCTGGACCCTCCAGTTCAGAGCCCACCCTCGTGTGGTCCTTGTGCCTAGCTCCTTGCTCAGTGACATCCTCGCAGGTTCCTTCTCTCCATCCTGTGCTTGCAGAGATATTGCATACTTCTAGAGAGTCCAAACCTCCTAATAGAGTTCCCCAGGCACCTGTGTAGCACCTATGACCACGCCTATTCTGCCTGTGACTCTCTTCCTCAGGAGGCTGGCACAATGCCTGAGGCCATGGATGGTGCTGCCCCCTTCACCAGCCTATGAACATCTCTGATGAGCAATGGGAAGACGGCGTCCCTGGCCACCATGAAGAATAGGATGCCTACACAGTGGTTATGGGCATCACCTCTGCGGTCAACAGAGCCAGGCTGGAAGCCCTGCTCTGCCATTTTCCCAGCTACATGGCCTCGCACAACTGTTACCCATGCTATGCCTTAGCTTCCTCTTCTATAAGGTGAGCGTGGTAAATGAGCCTTCCTCACAAGTTTCTGTGAAGATTAAACGCTTCATTCATGGACGGGCTTTCTCTGCGTGGAGCTGATGCTCACTAAGCCCATCTAAAATGTTGTTTATTAATACCAGCGTTATTGGAAGCCCATTCATATAGAGATACCATTGCATTTCTTTCTTTATCTCTCTGAATGTGTGCACAAAACATTCCACTTGCATTTTTATTCTCACTAGAGACACTAAGATGATACAACCTTCTGCCTCCCCCTCCCCAACTTTGGTGCAGGTGATAAGAAATCAGAAAGAGACTTAGAGCTGGACCGAGGTGGCTGTGGTGAGGGATGGGGCAGGAATCCTGGGGGAAGAAAACTGAGAACCGCTATCCATCAAGTCACTGACCACAGAGTTATGTCTCCCACCTGGGTTAACCAATCGGCTGCAGGTCTTTGGATCCTCCCCATCTGCCCCCTGCCGAGCTCACTAGGGAGGGGCTGTGGATCCTGGAGCCCTCTCAGGACCCCCAGCTACAGCTCCAAGAGCTTTGAGTGTCCCTATCTCCGCTCCCACCCCCTAATCCACACCCTGCACCAGGAAACTCAGGACCTTATGCAGGTCTGGAGGCTTGGAAGCCAGGAGGTACATTGTGGCCTCCCCAGGTGGTGCCTGCCTATCCCGAGGAAACAGGAGAGCAAGAAGTCTTCCTTCTCCCAGAGGGACGATCTTGCCCCCGCCACTGTTCCCGCACGTTCCAGCATCTCAGAAATGTGAATTCAGAGGCAAGTTATGAGCTTAAGTTACTGCTGGCACTTGATTGGAATAACTGTTACGTAAAAGCCAACACAGATGAATCGCCTGTAGGGAGTTGTCTGACTGCATGAGTTTTTACACATCTTTCAGCTAAATCAAAGATCCAAATGCTAAATCTCACACTCAGGAACATCAAGTGGATTTGTGACAGTCCCCGGAGGACTCGGTGTCCATAAACCAATGAATGAATTACACTGATCCTGGTATGTAGTTTCTCATCTGTGACTGATACAATATTGATAATATTCTTTATTTCACTTAACTCCTTCAGAGCCACACTGAGACACAACAGACTAGGATTATGTCAATACTCTGATGCAAATCATGCTCAGATGCAGGGTCTCTATCAGACCGATCGATTGTTCACTGATATGTGGACCACAGGAGGGTTAAAGCGGGTACTTGCTGCTGTTTTTGGTGGTGTTGGTGTTATATTTTTCATTTTGGAACTACTCATGTTAGAATTTCGTGAACACCGCTACTGGGTTGTGACCTACTATAACCAGCAAGTTACTGAATGAGGCCACACTGCGAAATTGTTGGTCTTGATTGGTAGAACACCTTGGAGATCACCAATTCAGCTAAGTGCATTCAGAGCAGCATGTTCTTACTGATTTTCTCCTCTGTGCTGGTTCTGTGCATGGAACTTTGAGGCTCAGGGATGGGGTGGGTCGGGGGAGGTGTGTGTGATCCGGGACAGGTTGTTCCGAGATGCCTTGTGGAGGAAAGATGTTCACACGAGGCTGTGAAATGGCCCCATCTGGTCAGGCGTGGGGACGATGGTGATGAAGATGCTGATCACAGACGCGTTCTCGTGGCCGGTGCCCAGCTCAGGCCTTCCCATGCGTGAACTCATTTATGGCTCACAGTTCTGTGGACAAGTTGCAGGAACCCCACTTAACAGATAAGAAAACGAAAGCAGATAGGACTTAAGGAACATTTCCTGCCAAGGTCACAGCAGATTGAGGAGTTTGAATTCAGAGCAGTCTGAATCCAAAGCACAGGGCCAGTCTTCCCCAAAGTGGAGGGTGTGCAGCTGGGGATACCCTGGGGGTCCGGATGTTAACACGTAGGGCATGAAAACCTAAATTATTCTCTGTCTGAGTCTCTTTTGACCCTTCCAGCTGGGTTAAGGAGAGCATTTCTGTCTGATGCAAGCGGAGCGTTGAGCGGGCAGGGGCTGCGCGCTCTGGGCCGAGAAGCTTGCAAAGCCCCAAACAGCACCTCACCAGGTCTGGGCGCCTGAGATTTGACAGGAACAATGTGTTCCTGCCACCCTGAAAAGTCACAGCCTATCTGAGCTAGATGAGCCCTCGGGGCTTGCCAAACTGTTCCAAGGAGTTTTAGGGGTCCCTTGGAGAAAATGCAAGACTACTGCTCTTTGAAGGACAGGAAGAGGTGGTGGAAAGTGGGTCCTAAGCCACTCTGTTTTATGGTGTTTGTGGGGAAAGAATTCCTTGATCAAAGAAAAAAAACTTATTTGAAATCATCTTCCATCTACCCCAATTCCTTGATTCATATGGAGAGACTGAGGGCCCAAGAGCAGCACTTGGCTCATTCTTAGTGAGTTTCTGAACGGCAAGACCTAAAACCAGGTCTCTGGCTTCCGAGTCCAGGGCAGCCAAACAGACACAACATGTGAAGGCAAGGTGACCCCCACGGCCATGAACATCGCCTTCCAGCTCCTGAACCAGCCCCATGTTTAAAAGCTGTAGCTCTTTCCTTTTCCGGACAGAGTGGGAAGCTGCTATGGCCATGCATCCCCAGCAGGGTGAATTCAAGAGAAAAATGTTTATGGAAGAAAAGCCCTGGCTAACCTTCCACAGACCCAGGCCTGTATCCTTCATCTCCTGGGATTTACAAAACCAAGCCCCGCCCAGCCCAGCAGAGGGAGATGGCCACGAAGCACCTGAGCTGCCACTACCTGGCTGATGGAACCAGATGACACGTCCAGGTGTGGTTCCCTGCCTGCCGTCCACTCTCACTTTGTCCAGTGGGTTCTTTTAGGATAGGCTACGTTAGATAGCAAACAGTTAACAGACGACCCTCAGTCTCGAAGACTTAAAACAAACAACGAATGTTTGCTACTCATGCTAATTACATGTCAGTCTCAGGTCAGCAAGGGCTCTGCTCCATGTTATCCTTATTCCGCGATCCAGGCTGGGGAAGCTGCCACCTGCTGCAACGTCAGGTCACCCTGGCAGGGAGGAGGGCACTGGGGAGCCTCACACCACTAGTTAAATACTCCCACTCGGAAGCAGTAATGCCACTGTGCTCATTTTCATTGGCCAAAGCCAGTCATGTGGCCATGCCTCACTTGGAGAGGGTGAGAAGTAAAGTCTCACTCGGAGGAAAAGCACGTGTATAAATGTGCAGCTCTGAGGGCTCACCATTGAATGTTAAGTATTCTGTCTCACCCTCCTTCACACACACCTTCGCACACACCACACTTCTCCAATCTCAGGTTGATAGAGTCCCTCTAACTCTGGAAACATAACTAAAAGACAAGGACCTTGACAGCCCCTGCCTCCCCAGCCTGCTCCCAGAACACAGTGATGGGCAGGCTGGACAACCACAGTAAACCCTCCCAATCAGAAAGGCGAGGGAGGGAAGTCTGCAGCAGGCACTTGTCCAGAGCTATTCCAAAATCCGGGAACTTCTGACTCTCATCAGGCTCTGA
The DNA here is from genome assembly GCF_048564905.1 of Vicugna pacos. Classification (NCBI taxonomy): domain Eukaryota; kingdom Metazoa; phylum Chordata; class Mammalia; order Artiodactyla; family Camelidae; genus Vicugna; species Vicugna pacos. Next base: position 19,557,276 of record NC_132995.1, read on the forward strand.
TTCTGCTCCATGGCAGTAGCTCCCCAGCCCCTGGCTATGTCACCTAGAGAGCTCTTCTTTGGCCGTATCAGGAGTGTGTCTTGGGGAAGAGAGCCTCCTTGGAACGGAACCATTTGTCCAAACCACTTTCCACCACAAAAGGTGGGAGCCCAAGGGTAACTTTAAGTCTCAAACAGTCAGAGTCCTTTTAAAAGTCCAGGCTTTTAAAATATAACCCACTCAAAACATAGTAGCTTCTTGTTTACTTGCTTCTAGTAAATTCCATGTGCCAGTAACAGTATCCATTGTTCTTTTTGAGATTTAGTCTCCAAATCACTGCACGTCTTTGTTCTCCTCTTCTCACATCTCTCTCTCTCCCTCTCTCCTATTTTTAGTTGTATTTTTAGTGTTTTATTGTGAAATAATCTTACACTAACAGATGAGTTGCAAAACTAGTACAGAGAGTTCCCTTGTACCTTTCACTCAGCCTCCTACTGGTAACATCTTTTTCAGCTGCAGTATGATTTTCCCAGCTGAGCAACTGGGATCCTAGGCTGCATTTAGTCATTCTGTCTCCTTAGTCTCTTCCAGTCTGTGGCAATTCCCATCTTCCCCTGTCTTTCATGACCTTGACACTCTGAAGAGCACTGGTCAATTATGTTTTATTTTATTTTATTATTTTTTTGCTTTCATTTCTTTTTTTTTTATTGAGTTATAGTTAGTTTATAATGTTGTGTCAATTTCTGGTGAACAGCACAGTTTTTCAGTTATACAGGAACATATATACATTCATTCTCATATTCTCAGTTGTATTTTAGATGGTTTCTCAATCTGGGTTTGCTCAGTTTCTCCTGATAAGAATAGGGTTGTGCCTTTTAGGCGAGAATGTGATAGAAGCATTAGTACAGGTGGTGTCTACCAGGTTTCTCCACCAGAAAGGTGAGATTATGCAAAGATTCTGTATCTGCTCAAATTTCTGTCCAGAAATTTTAGCATCCATCAGTGGGTCCTGTCTGCAATAATTACTGCTGTTGTTCCAACATGACTTTTGTGTTTTTGTTTTTTCCTCTTGTTCTAACATGACTTTTAATTTCCCTCATTCCCTTCTATGTTTCATGGAAGAATTAGGATTCTTCTGTGAGTAAGACATATACTTCCTCCTCCATTTATTTGTTTATTTAACTGCTTATTTATACCAATATGGACTCACAGATATTTATTCTATTGGGCTACAACTCAATACTATCATTTTTTTTTTGCTAAAATTATTCCAATTTGGCCATTGGGAACTCTTTCAGGTTGGCTTATATGCCCATTCAACATGCTCCATTCTTTCCTAAGCAGTTTCTTTCTGGCACTGGAAGATGCTTCAGGTTCATCTTGCATTGTCTCTGCTTCTGCTCTAACATCAATTACTTCCTAAAGATGCTCTGGTTCCTTTTATTGAAGAATGGTACTTAGAAACCAAGTTTGGGGCATTACGTGTGCCCATTGCTACTATGGTGTTATTTCTTCTCAGCAAACAGAACTTGGAACTATATGATGTGTTATAATTCCCTATGCATATACACATATTTGTATTACTATGTGTATCTATGTATCTGTGTGTGTATCTATATATAGACACATGTATGCATGTATATATGTATATCCTCTGATTCTGATCCATCACCACAAGGTTCATTTTAGCCTTTCCCCTTTCAGATTTCAGAAAGAAATCCAGCCCTCATTGTCTAAAATATATTTACTTATTTGTTCAACTCTTCTATACACATAGTTTCAGAATTTCTACACCTACTACCACAAGAAAAACATTGCTAACTAGGGTATAAAATTCGTATACAGTTCTTTTTGTCTTTATCTTTACACCATCCAGCAAAATATTGAATATTTTACAAAATAACTCAGGTTAGTTTTTTTCCTTCCTATCCTTTCAGTGTGCTTATGTCATCCATTTGTAATACAGTTAAGTTCATATGGTATAGTTTGTATTCCATTTTTTTTTATTGAAATACAGTTGTTATAGCAAAGTGTGTTACAGCACAGTGTGACAGTAACTGAGTGGGCCCAGAGGAGTTAACACTCTAAGCTCTGGACCCAGTCTGTAGGTTTACACAGGCTTTTACAGGCTACCAGTCTAGACTTAGCAACATTCTGCAATGTCAGATGCAAATAAGGTATTAGAAATGGACCAATCAGGACTGATAGAAATGGCCCAATCAGGAGTGAACTTTGGGAAACAATAGAATCTTAGGGGTAAGTTCTGTTCTCCTAGAAGCAAGCCGTTTTACAGAAGCACAAAAGTGAGATAATACTGCCGGGCTAGGGAACCAGACAGCGCTGGCAAGAAAGTAGTGGCCCTGCCTGTGGGTCCTGCCGGCCTTTTCATGGGGCTCCCCACCTCATAGTCAATTACAATGTGTCAATTTCTGGTGTACAGCATAATGTCCCTGTCATTGTATTCTATTTTTAAATTTCCCTCATATCCCGTTTTATACGTTAAAATTCCCTCAAGCAGAATCTATGTGATCAGTCCCTTCCTCCAAACCCTACTCCTAAATCCATCCATATTGTTTTGTCTTCTCCAAAATGTCATATAAATGCTATTAAACACTATGGAATGTTTGGATTCTGGCATTTAAGAGTCATCCATGTTTTGTATTTTTTATAGTTTGTTCTTTTTTATTACTGAGTAATGTTCCATCACATGGAAGTATGGCAATTTATCTGTCTACCTTGTGAGGATCATCTGTGTTGTTTCCATTTGGGGCTATTATAGGTAAAGCTACTATAAAAATGTGTGTAGTGGTTTTCATGTGAACATAAATTTTCATTTACACAGGAGTTGGGTTGCTGGATGTGGTTAATTTTATAAGAAACTTCCAAACTGTTTTTCACAATGGTTGTAACATTTGGCAGTCCATGAATAATGTGTGTCAATTCCTCTGTATCCGTGTCAGCACTTGGTATTGTTGGACTTTTTTATTTTAGCCATTCTAGTAGGAGTGTAGTGATATTTCATTGGAATTCAAATTTGCATTTTCCTAGTGATGAATGTTTTGGGGAATCTTGACATATGCTTAATTGCCTTCTATAGATCTTCCTTGGTGAAGTATCTATTTTGCTCATTTTGCTTATTTTAAAAGTTAGATTATTTGTTGTCTGATAGTTGGAATTTCAAAGATATTTATATATGCTTAACCCAGTCCTTTGTCACAAATGGGATTTGCAGAAATTTCTCCCAGCCTTTATTCTGTGTTTTCATTGTCTTAAAAGTATCTTTTCCAGAGCAACAATTTTTAATTTTGATAAAGTCCAATTTCTTTTTTCTTTTTCTTGTATGGATTATTCCTTCAGTGTCATAGTTAGAAACTCTGCCTAATTCAAGATTGCAAATATATTCTCCTATGTTTTCTTGTAAGAGTTTCATGGTTTCAAATTTTACATTTAGGTCTATGGTTTATTTTGTTATTTTTTGTATAAGATGTATGGTCTGGGTCAAGGTTCACTGTTTTTACATAGGGATATCCAATTGTTTGAGCATAATTTTTTAAAAGATTATCCTCTGTCTATTGAATTTTCTTTGTAGCTTTTGTCAAAATCATTTCTGTAAATCTATTTCTTGACTCTATTCTATCCTATTGGTCCATGTAACTATTATTTTACCAATACCACATTGTTTTGATTACAGTAGTTTTATATAACTCTCAGAATCAGGTAATGAGTCTTCCAACTTTGTTCTTTTCCAAGCTATCTTACAATTCATTTGCCTTTCTATGTAAATTTTAGAAACAACTAGTCAATATCTACAAAAAAATTCTGCCGGAATTTTGAATAAGATTGTAATCAAACTCTAGATCAATTTGGAGAGAATTCACATCTTGATCATATTTAATCTTCCAATTCATGATCATGGATCTCTCCCATTTATTTAGGTCATTGCTGATTTCCTTAGTGCCTTATAATTTTCAGCATACAAACCTTATACAGATTCTATTAGATTTATACCACAGTATTTCATTTTTTGAACATATAATAAATGTACTGGTTTGTAAATTTTGAATTCCAATTCTACATTGCTGATGTATATTTATGTAAGTATAATTGCTTTTGCATATTGACCTTGTATCCTGCAACCGTGATAAAATCGTTTATTTGTTCTAGATGTTTATTTGTAAATTATCTAGGATTTTCTACATAGAAAATTGCATTGTACAAATAGAATTTTTTCTCCCTCTTTAATCTGTATGATGTTTGTTTATTTTTCATGCCTTATTGCACTAGAAAGTACTTCTATTGTGAGGTTGCATAGGAGTAGTAATAGAAATTTTGTGGATGAGGTTAAGAAGGTATCCTTGAGTTATACTTCTGTCATGATAGCATGTGACTTACTCCCCCGTGAAAATGAGTGGCTTGAAACTATGTGGCACATATGCTTCCCCCATTAAACTGGTGAAAATTACAGAAAAACAAGCCCAACCAATTTAATTCTCTTGAAATGGTCCATAGGGAATATAGCAAATGAAGAAATATTAACTCATGAAAATCTACTAAAACCCAGTAAAAAGAGCAAGAGTCTGTGGCATGTGAACAAGACTCTCCTTCCATTCTCTGTTTCAGCTCAGCAAGATGGAAACTCCACCTTAGACTGGTGCAGCCAAGAACACAGGGCTTCTTCTCCTTCCCGGAGAGAATCAGGAAGAGGGACAACTGAGATAAGCTCCCTGGGATAAAAACATGGGATAAGCTCCCTGGGGTAAAAACAAATCTCAAACATTCACCAGTTTCTCTAACATGATTGAATCTGTCTGTGAACTTATCTAAAAGGAATCTTTTTTTAATAATGAAGCACTCAGCTGGCAAGTAGTGGAGATTAAAAGCTGATGTGACCAGGGAAAGAGACAGAGTGATCCCTGCCAAAGCCACTTTGTCACATAGTCACAAAGTCATTGTGACTATGGCCATGTCCAAGCCTGTGTCCCTAAGAAGTAGCATCAGAAGCTTGAAACTGTTGGTGTTGGGAGGAAGTAGACGTCACCAAATAATCCAGCCAGTCACTAAACAAATAAACAAGAAAATAAAAATAACACCCTCACCCTAGACGTGGGAGAGACTAGCACCCAGAGTTGCTACAATACAGTATCTAAAATGTCCAGGTTCAAAAACAAATTACAATATTCAATAAAACAGGAAAGCATGACTCATATATGGGGACAAAAAAGGAAGCAACAGAAACTTCCTGTGAGAGCAACCAGATGTCTGATTTATCAGAAAAAGACTTCAAAGTAGCTATTAAAAATACATTCACCAAATTAAAGGAAATCATGACTTAATAAACCAGGAAGGTATAATAGCAATGTCACATCAAATTGAGGCCATCAGTAAAGGAATAGAAATTAGTTTTTTTAAAAACTGAACCAAATGAGAATTTTGGAGTTGAAAAGTACAATAACTGAAACAAAAAAAAATTTACTAGAGACACTCAGCAGTAGATTTGAACTAGCAGAAAAAAAGAATGAACAAACTTCAAGATAAAACAATGGAAATTATTAAATCTGAAGAACAGAGAGAAAAGAGAATAAACAGGACCTAAGAGAAGTGTAGGACACTGTTAAGCACACCAAATACACGTAAGAGGAGTATCATAAGAAAGGAGTAGAAAAATATTAAAAGACATTATGACTGAAAAATTTTCAAATTTATGAAAATTAACTTATACATTCAGAAAGTTCAGTGACTCCTAATAGGTTAAACACAGAGACAGACACATGGTAAAAATGCTAAAAGTCAAAGTCAAGGAGAAAAATCTTGAAAGCAGCAAGAGAAAAATGACTCAGCACTTACAAGGAAACCCCAATAAGATTAAAAGCTGACTTCTTTACAGAAACAATCAAGGCCAGAAGGTAGTGTGATATCACATTCAAAATGCTTAAAGAAAAAAAAAAACTGTCAACCAAGAATCCTGTATCTTACAGTGTTATCTTTCAAAGATAAAGGTAAAATAAAGGCATTCCCAGTAAATAAAAACTGAAAGAATTTTCTGATAGCAGACCTACTTTACAACAAATACTAGTGGAAGAACTTAAGACTGAAAGCCAGTAACCATAGGCAGTAATCCACAAGAAAAAAAAAAAGACAGAGAAGGAGTTCCAGTAAAGGCAACAATATAATTATAAAGATAGTATAAATGCATACTTTTCTCTTTTCTTCTCTTAACTGATTTAAAAAATAACTGTATAAAACAGTATAAAGCAATATGCACATAATATATTGTTGGGCCTACAGCATACAAAAAGGTAATATATTTGTGCAAAGGAGATGGATGAGGGTAAATGCTGGACTAAGGAAGTGACTCCAGGTGGTAACTCAAATCCATAGGAACAAACAAGGAGAACCAAAAACAATAAATAAGAAAGTTAATATAACAAAAGCTGTAAATATATACTTGCTTTCCTCTTTTCTCTCAGCTTCTTTGAAAAAGATAAAATTATACAAATAATAATTGTAACAGCACATTATTGTTGGATTTTAACATTTATAGATGTATTATATATATATATATATAAAACAATAATACCACAAAAGTGGAGGACATGAATAGAACTATATAATAGCAATGTTTCTAAATCTCACTGGAATTAAGTTAGTATAAATATGAAATTGGTTCTGATAAGTTAAGATGCATAAGATAAGCCTTAGAGCAACCACTAAGAAAATTACTCAAGAAAATATAGTGAAAAAAAAACTCATTAAAGAAATTAAAAATCTACATTTACAATATTTGCATTTAAATGTGAAAGAAAGAAGTAAAAGAGGACTAGACAAATGAAAATACAGAAGATGTATAGAAAACAGATAGAAGGCAGTTGCAAATCCAACTATATAAGTAGTAACATTAATATCAAATATGTATAGACTCAACGAGCCAATCAAAAGTCAGAGATTTCCAGGTTGGAAAAAGAAACAAAATCTAACCATGCTGTCCACATAGACACATTGTAGATTCAAAGATACAAACAGATTCTATGGAAAAGGATGAAAAAAAGATATAGCATGCAAATAGCAACTGTAAGGAAGCTGGAATGAGAGCTGTATTAATTTCAGACAAACAGACTTTTACACATGGTACTAGAGATAAGGAAGGATATTTTATGATAAAAGAATGAATCCATCAGAAAGATATAACAATTATAAACATATGCACCTAACAACAAAGGACCAAAGTACATGAAGCATAAACCAACAGAAATAAAGGGAATAATACAATTGACAATTGAACAATAATAGTTGGAAACTTCAGTACCCACCTTCAGTAATGGATAGAATGACAAGGCAGATCAAAAGGAAACTGAATACTTGAACAACACTATAAACCATCTAGACCTAACAGGCATCTATAGAACATCCTATTCAACAATGGGAGAATATACATTTTTCTCAAATGTGCATAGAATGTATCCAACATAAGTCAGATGAGAGGCCATAAACAATCCTCAATAAAGTTGAAAGGGTTAAATAAGATATAGTATGTTATCTAATCACGTGGTAAAAATTATAAATTAATAACAAAATGAAATTTGGAAACTCACAAATATGTGGAAATTAAACAATACACTCCTATTAAGCTATGAGTCAAAAAAAATCCAAAGATAAATTATAAAATACTTTGCGATGAAGAAAAATGAAGACACAACATACCAAAACTTGTGGGATGCAATTAAAGCAGTGTCAGAAGGAAATTTATAGTCATAAATTTCTATCTTGGAAGAAAGTTCTCAAATCAATAACCTAATCTTCTACCTTAAAACACTGGGAGGGAAAAGAGCACAATAAACCTAAAGGAAGGCAGGAAATAATAAAATTTAGAGTGGATATCAATGAAATAGAGAAAGAAAAACCATAGGGAAAATCATTGACACCAAAATCTAGTTCTTTTAAAAGATCGACAAAATTAACAAACCTTTAGCTATATTGACAATTTAAAAAGGGAGAAGACTCAAGCCACTAGAATCAGAAATAAAAAGGGAGACACTACTACAGACCTTTCAGAAATAAAAAGAATTATAAAGGAATACTATGAACAATGGTATGTTAATAAATTAGACAATTTAGATAAAATGAACAACTCCTATAAAGACATAATCTGTAGAAGTTTATTCAAGAATAATACACAATCTGAATAGGCTTACAGCAAATAGAGATTGAATGGGTAGTTTAAAAACTATACACAAAGAAAAGCTCAGACCCAAATGGCTTCACTGCTGAATTCTACCAAGCATTCAAGGAAGAATTAATACCTGTTCTTCAGGTATCTCCTCTTCACTTGGAAGAGTTTATCACAAATTCTTCCCAAAAATGGAATAGGAAAGAGTACTTCCAAAATCATTTTACAAGGCCAGTAGTATCCTGATATCAAAACCAAAGACATGAGAAGGAAAGAAACCTACTGATCTCTTATGAATATAAATGCAAAAATCCTCAACAAAATACTAGCAAACCAAATCCAACAATGTATAAAAAGAATAATAATTTCTTTACACTGGCAATATCAGAGAAAGAAAGTAAAAAAAAAAATCCTTTTTAAAACCACATCAAAAAATAAAATACTTAAGAATAAACCTGACCAAGGAGGTGAAAGACTTACATGCTGAGAACTATAAAACACTGATAAAGGAGATTAAAGAGGATTTAAAGAAATGGAAAGATAGCCCATGCTTTTGGATTGGAAAAATTAATGTTAAAATGGTCATACTACCCAAAGCAATCTATAGATTTAATGTGACCCCTATCAAACTACCCAGGAAATTTTTAACAGAAATAGAAAAAATAATTCTAAAATTTATGTGGAATCACAAAAGACCCAGAATTGCCAAAGCAATACTGAAGAAAGAGAACGAAGCTGGAGGAATAACCCTCTGAGACTTCAGACAATACTACAGAGCTACAGTAATCAAAACAGCATGGCATTGGCACAAAAACAGACATACGGATCAATGCAAGAGAACATAGAAATAAACCCACAGTCTTGTGGTCAATTAACCTTCAACAAAGGAGGCAAGAAGATGTAATGGAGAAAAGACTTTCTCTTTGACAAGTGGTGTTGGGACAACTGAACAGCCACATGTAAATCAATGAAGTTAAAACACTCCCTCACATAATACAAAAAATAAACTCAAGGGAGGAGAAGCAAGATGGCGGAGTAGAAGGACACTTGTAGCTCACTCTCTCCCGCAAATATGCCAAACTCACATCTATGGACCCACTCAGCCAACCAGAGCACCTGTGGAACTCCGACAGAACATCGCCCTCTTTGAAAGATAAAGATGCCAAAAAATCTGATAGGGAAAAAGAAAGAAGAAAAAGCAAAACAGTGCAGGATTGGTCCTGCGGGGAGGGAGCAGCAAAGTAGGACTAGCGCTCATTTGCTGGGTCTCCCCTCTTCAACAGAGAGGCCTACGGGATGTAGGGGGAGTCGCTGAGGCTCAGATCTGCCCCGAGCACCCCTTGACTGACAGAACTAAGTTAAACGGGCTCAAAGGGTCCCAGCAACACCCAGCCCAAGATGCCAGCCAGCAGTTGGGGCTGGGACAGGCCACCCGAGTTGGGCGGAGGATTGGGGAGGCTGCACTGAGGCAGCCCTGGGGGACTGCAGGGTGCTGCGCACCATGGCTGGGAGTGGATACGGAGCAGAACAACCTCAATCCCCCATAAACTGTGAGAAAAGCAAAGCAATACAGCTGGTGTGCCCTGGGGGGAGGGACACTGTAGGCTTTGTCTCCTCAGACCCCCGCCGCCATTACTGGCACTTCTTGAGAGAAGAAAAGTGGGGCATGGCCACAGCCACCATATTCTCCTGTGCACCGCACCCAAGTGGGGCCGGGGCCAAGACCTGAATCCACACCCCAGGGCTCCACAACCTCCTGTGCAGGACTGAGACCTGTTTACAGCCTGAGGCAGATAGGATCTTTCTGCCCTGGCACCTCAGAGAACTCGTGCTGCCAAGACAAACAAGGAGCTGAGATTTGGCATGAAGCAGGGGCAGGGCTGTTCCATGGTCTTCCCCGAGCCCGCCTATGGAGCGCCGACCCGAGGCAGAGTAGGCAGCTGCACAGAGCAGCAGGGCAACCGGCACCAGGAGAAGGCAGGTGGCCACCCGCCTTGCTGGCAGGAACGCAGCCCCTGACCGTGGTGCTGGGATGAGGTGCAATCCACCCATCTGCCTCACCTGAGCGCAGCATCTGACTGCAAAACCAGGAGGGGCAGTGACCCACCCGCCCACTGGGGACAGAGAGATATGAGCAATATGAAGCAGCAGAGGAACCACTCCCAATTAAAAGATCAAGAGAAAGCCCCTGAAAGCATGATCAAGGAAATAGACATTGATGGCCTACTAGATCAAGATTTCAAAAAAGGACTGATCAAAGTACTGAAGGAACTAAAAGAAATAGTGTTTAGAGAAATAAAATATGTCAAAAATGAAACAGAAGCTATAAAGAAGAACCAAGTAGAATTAGTAAACTCATTTGCTGAGATGAGATCTGACCTCTACAATGCAGGCTAGATAATGCAGAGGAACTAATAAGTGACCTAGAAGACAGGACAACAGAAAGCACCCAATCAGAACAGCTGAGAGAAAAACAAATAAAAAACACTGAAAACAACATAAGGGACCTATGGGATAATATAAAGCATGTCAATCTATGCATAATAGGGGTTCCACAAGGGGAAGAAAGAACAAAGGGGATTGAAAAGGTATCTGAAGAAATCATGACTGAAAACTTCCCAAACCTAATGAAGGAATCAGACATCCAAGTACAGGAGGCTCAGAGGGTCCCAAACAGGAAGAACCCAAATCAAGACATATCATAATCAAGATGGCCAGAGTCAAGGATAAAGAAATGATCCTAAAGGCAGCAAGAGAAAAACAAAGAGTGAGTTACAAGGAACCCCCATAAGGCTCTCAGCTGATTTCTCTACACAAACGCTACAGGCCAGAAGGGAGTGGCAAGATATATTCAAAGTCCTGAACGAAAAAAAGATGCAGCCTAAGATACTCTATCTAGCAAGGCTATCCTTTAGAATAGAATGAGAGATAAAGACCTTCACAGACAAGAAAAAACTAAAAGAGTTTAGCAACCCTAAACCCAAGCTAAAAGAAATATTGACAGGTCTACTCAAAATAGAAAAGAAGCAGGATGCTACAAAAATGAGAAACTCATAACTGGAAAGGTGATAACTACCAAGAATTACAAATAGAATAAACACAAAATTGTAAAAGAAGACATCTAAATCATTAGGAGTGGGAGATGGAAGCAAGGGAAGCCACTGTGGAAAACAGTATGGAGATTCCTCAAAAGACTAGGAATACACTTAACAAATGACCCAGGAATCCCACTCCTGGGCATATATCCAGAAGGAACCCTACTTCAAAATGACACCTGCACCCCAGTGTTCATAGCAGCACTATTTACAATAGCCAAGGCATGGAAACAGCCTCAAAGTCCATCAACAGATGACTAGATGAAGAAGAAGTGGTATATTTTTACAATGGAATACTATTCAGCCACAAAAACCAACAACATAATGCCATCACAGCAACATGGATGCTCCTGGAGAATGTCATTCTAAGTGAAGTAAGCCAGAAAGAGAAAGAAAAATACCATATGCGATCACTCATATGTGGAATCTAAAAAAAAAAAAAGCAAGAACATAAATACAAAACAGAAGCAGACTCATAGACATAGAATACCAGCTTGTGGTTGCCAAGGGGGAAGAGGGTGGGAAGGGACAGACTGGGATTTTAAAATGTAGAATAGATAAACAAGATTACACTGTATAGCACAGGGAAATATATACAAGATCTTGTGGCAGCTCACAGCAAAAAAAAATGTGACAATGAATATGTGTATATTCATATATGACTGAAAAATTGTGCTCTACACTGGAATTTGACACAACATTGTAAAATGACTATTACTCAATAAAAAAGTGTTAAAAAGAACTCAAAATGGCTTAAAGACTTAAAGACACGACACCATAAAACTCCTAGAAGGGAACATAGGTAAAATGTTCTTTGATATAAATCATAGCCATGTTTCCTTAGGTTGTCTCCCAAGACAATAGAAATAAAAGCTAAATATAAATAAATGGGACCTAATTAAACTTATAAGCTTTTGCACAGCAAAGGAAACCACAAACAAAACAAAAAGACAATCCACGGACTGGGAGAAAATATTTGCAAATGATGCAAGTGATAAAGGTTTAACTTCCAGAGTATACAAACAGCTCATACAACTCAATAACAATAAAACAAACAACCCAATCAAAAAATAAGCAGAAGAAATAAACAGCCATTTCTGCAATGAAAACATACAAATGGCCAATAGGCACATGAAAAGATGTTCAATATCACTAATTATTAGAGAAATGTAAATTGAAACTACAATGAGTTGTTACCTTACACCAGTCAGAATGGACATCATTAAGAAGTTGACAAACAATAAATGCTGGAGAGGGTGTGGAGAAAAGAGAACCCTCCTACACTGCTGATGGGAATGTAGTTTGGTGCAGCCATTATGGAAAACAGCATGGAGATTCCTTAAAAAACTAAAAATAGACTTACCATATGATCAAGCAATCCCACTCCTGGGCATGTATCCAGAAGAAAACTCCAATTCACAAAGATACAAGCACTCCAATGTTCATAGCCACACCATTTACAACAGCCAAGACATGGAAACAAACTAAATGTCCATCAACAGATGACTGGATAAAGTTTTGCTATATATATATATATATATACACACAATGAAATTCTACTCGGTCATTAGAAAGAATGAAATAATGCCATTTGCAGTACCATGGATGGACCTGGAGATTATTATACTAAGTGAAGTGGGTCAGACAGAGAAAGAGATACAGCACATGACATCACTTATATGTGGAATCTTAAAAAATGAGACAAATGAACTTATTTACAAAATGGAAACAGACTCACAGACGTAGAAAACAAACTTATGGTTACAAAAGGGGAAAGAGGGAGGAGGGATAAATTAGGAGTTTGGGATTAGCAGATACAAACTACTATATATAAAATAGGTAAGAAACAAGTTTCTACTGTGTAGCACAGGAACTATATTCTGCCTTGTAATAACCTATAATGAAAAAGAATGTATATATATGAATGAATCACTATGCTGTACACCAGAAACTAACACCACATTGTAAATCAACTATACTTCAACAAAAAAATTAATTAATTTTAAAAATTATACACCGTGACCAAGTGTGATCTATCCCTGGATTGCAAGGTTAGTTTAACATCCTAACATCAATTTATGTAATACCCCATAACACTAGAATAAAAAGAGAAAAACACATGATCGTCTCACTTGACACAGAAAAAACATTTGCCAAAATCCAACACCCTTGCATGATAAAAACACCCAACAAACTAGAAATAGAAGGAAACTTTCTCAACCTGTCAAAGGACATCTACAAAAAAATCCCACAGCTAACATACACAATGATGAAAGATCAATATTTTCTACCTAGCATCAGGAACAAAACATGGATATCCACTCTCACCACTTGTATTCAGACTTGCATTAGAAGTTCTACACTGGCAATGGTCAAGAAAAAGAAAGAAAAGACACCCACTTTGAAAAGTGAGAAATATAACTATCTCTAGTTACAAATGACATGATCTCGTGCACAGATAATTCCAAGGAATCCACTAAAATACTATTAGAAATATTTTTAAAAGTTCAGCAAGTTTGCAGGATACACTATCAATATACAAAAATTAATTGCATTTCTGAATACTTGCAATGAACAATCACAAAAAGAAATTAAGCAAGACATTTTGTAGTGTCATCAAAAAGAATAAAACGGGAACAAATTTAGCAAAAGAATTGCAAAATATTTATTCTGAAAACTACAAAACATTGATAAAAGGTATTTTTAAATGGGAAACATCCCATTTTGATGGATTTAAAGATTAAATATTAAGATGGCAATACTCCTCAAACTGATTTATATATTCAACATAATCCCTATTACAGTTTCTATGGGCTTCTATATAGAAACTGATTAGCTGATTCTAAAATTCATATGGAATTGCTAGGGACCCAGAATAGCCAGATCAATCTTAAAAAATAAAAGGGCAAAGTCGGACTCACAATTCACAATTTCCAATTTTGCTACAAAACAACAGTAATCAAGACATTGTGTCATAAGGACAGCCATATAGATCAGTGGAATGAAACTGAGCATCTAGAAATAAACCCATGTGTCTACAGTCAACTGATTTTTGACATAGGTGCTAAGACCATTCAGTCTGGAAAGAATAGTCTTTCCAATAAATGGTGCCAGGATAACTGGAAAGAGATAAAAAATCATGAGAAAACATAAGAGTCAATCTTTATGATCTTGACCTTGGCAATGAATTCTTACATATGACACCAAGAGCACAAGCAACAAAATAGAAAATAGATAAACTGGACTTCATAAAAATTAAAAACTTTTGTGCCTCAAAGGGTGCTATTAAGAAAGTGAAAATATAAACCACAGAGTGGGGGAAGGTATTTGCAAATCATATATTTGATAAGGGATTTGTATCCAACATTTATAAAGAACTCTTACAATATAATAATAAAAAGAAAACCCAGTTTTAAAATGGGCAAAGCATATGAATGTACATTTCTCCAAAGAAGATACACAAATGGCCAATAAGCACATGAAAATGTGTTCAACATCAGGGAAGCACAAATCAAAACCACAAACGGATACAACTTTGACTATGATCAAAATGTCAAATAAGAATAAGTGTTGGTACAGCCACTATGGAAAAGAATATAAAGGTTTATCAAAAATTAAAAATAGAACTACCCTATGATCCAGCAATTTCACTGCTGGGAATATATCTAAAGGAAACAAAAACACTATGTCAGAGAGATATCTGTACCCCCATACTCATAGCAGCATTACTTACAATAGCCAAGACGTAAAAACAACCTAAATGTTCATCTATTTATGAACGAATAAAAAGGTTGTAATAAATAGAATATGTATGTATGTATGTACGTACGTACGTATGTATGTATGTATGTATGTATGTATGTATCTATCTATCTATCTATCTATCTATCTATCTATCTATCTATCTATCTATCTTTATCTCCATAAAAATAAAAGAAATCTTGTGTTAATGGTAACATGGATGGATTTTGAGGGCATTATGCTAAGTGAACTAAGTCAAAGAAAGACAAATACTACATTATCTTACTTACATGTGGAATCTTACAAAAAAGAAAAAGAAAAAACCGAACTAATAGAAAAAAAGGTCAGATTTGTTACCAAAAGTGGGAGTGTAGGGGGAAGGGAGAATTGGACAAAAATGGTCAAAAAGTACAGACTCCCAGTTATAAGATATAAAAGTACTAGATTTGTAACGTACAGCATGATGGCTGTAGTTACATATGAAAGTTAAGAGAGTAAATCCTAAGAGTTCTCATCACAGGGAGGAAAGAATGTGTTGATGAGTAATGTGAAGAAATCAGAATCCTCATACACTGCTGATGGGAATATACAATGGTCCAGTCACCTTGGAAAACAATCTGGCAATTCCTCAAATAGTTAAACATCAAATTACCACATAACCCAGCAATTCTACTCCTAGTTGTATATTCAAGAGAAATGATATCAGTGTTTGCATGACACATCTTTTATTTTTTTATTTTTTTAAACATTTTTTATTGATTTATAATCATTTTACAATGTTGTGTCAAATTCCAGTGTTCAGCACAATTTTTCAGTCATTCATGGACATATACACACTCATTGTCACATTTTTTTTCTCTCTGAGTTATCATAACATTTTGTGTATATTTCCCTGTGCTATACAGTGTAATCTTGTTTATCTATTCTACAATTTTGAAATCCCAGTCTATCCCTTCCCACCCTCCACCCCCCTGGCAACCACAAGTCTGTATTCTCTGTCTGTGAGTCTATTTCTGTCCTGTATTTATGCTTTGTTTTTGTTTGTTTGTTTGTTTTTGTTTTTGTTTTTTAGATTCCACATATGAGCGATCTCATATGGTATTTTTCTTTCTCTTTCTGGCTTACTTCACTTAGAATGACATTCTCCAGGAGCATCCATGTTGCTGCAAATGGCATTATGTTGTCGGTTTTTATGGCTGAGTAGTATTCCATTGTATAAATATACCACCTCTTCTTTATCCAGTCACCTGTTGATGGACATTTAGGCTGTTTCCATGTTTTGGCTATTGTAAATAGTGCTGCTATGAACATTGGGGTGCAGATGTCATCCTGAAGTAGATTTCCTTCTGGATACAAGCCCCGGAGTGGGATTCCTGGGTCATAGGGTAAGTCTATTCCTAGTCTTTTGAGGAATCTCCACACTGTTTTCCATAGTGGCTGCACCAAACTGCATTCCCACCAGCAGTGTAGGAGGGTTCCCCTTTCTCCACAGCCTCTCCAGTATTTGTCATTTGTGGATTTTTGAATGACGGCCATTCTGACTGGTGTGGGGTGATACCTCATTGTAGTTTTGATTTGCATTTCTCTGATAATTAGTGATATTGAGCATTTTTTCATGTGCTTTTTGATCATTTGTATGTCTTCCTTGGAGAATTGCTTGTTTAGGTCTTCTGCCCATTTTTGGATTGGGTTGTTTATTTTTTTCTTATTGAGTCATATGAGCTGCTTATATATTCTGGAGATAAAGCCTTTGTCGGTTTCACCTGCAAAAATTTTCTCCCATTCCGTAGGTTTTCTTCTTGTTTTACTTATGGTTTCCTTTGCTGTGCAGAAGCTTGTAAGTTTCATTAGGTCCCATTTGTTTATTCTTGCTTTTATTTCTTCTAGGAGAAAATTTTTGAAATGTATGTCAGATAATGTTTTGCCTATGTTTTCCTCTAGGAGGTTTATTGTATCTTGTCTTATGTTTAAGTCTTTAATCCATTTTGAGTTGATTTTTGTATATGGTGTAAGGGAGTGTTCTAGCTTCATTGTTTTACATGCTGCTGTCCAGTTTTCCCAACACCATTTGCTGAAGAGACTGTCTTTACTCCATTGTATATTCTTGCCTCCTTTGTCGAAGATTAGTTGACCAAAGGTTTGTGGGTTCATTTCTGGGCTCTCTATTCTGCTCCATTGGTCTATATGTCTGTTTTGGTACCAATACCATGCTGTCTTGATGACTGTAGCTCTATAGTATTGTCTGAAGTCTAAGAGAGTTATTCCTCCAGCCTCTTTCTTTCTCTTCAGTAATGCTTTGGCAATTCTAGGTCTTTGATGGTTCCATATAAATTTTATTATGATTTGTTCTAGTTCTGTGAAATATGTCCTGGGTAATTTGATAGGGATTGCATTAAATCTGTAGATTGCCTTGGGCAGTGTGACCATTTTAACAATATTGATTCTTCCAATCCAAGAGCATGGAATATCTTTCCATTTTTTAAATCTTCTTTAATTTCCTTCATCAATGGTTTATAGTTTTCTGTGTATAATTCTTTCACCTCCTTGGTTAGATTTATTCCCAGATATTTTATTACTTTGGGTGCTATTTTAAAGGGGATTGTTTCTTTGCTTTCTTTTTCTGTTGATTTATCATTAGTGTAAAGAAATGCAACTGATTTTTGAACGTTAATTTTGTAACCTGCTACCTTGCTGAATTCTTCATTCAGCTCTAGTAGCTTTTGTGTGGACCTTTTAGGGTTTTCTATATATAGTAACATGTCATCAGCATATAATGACAGTTTTACCTCTTCTTTTCCAATTTGGATCCCTTTTATTTCTTTCTCTTGCCTGACTGCTATGGCTAGGACTTCCAGGACTATGTTGAATAGGAGTGGTGATAGTGGGCATCCTTGTCTTGTCCCAGATTTTAGTGGGAAGCTTTTGAGTTTTTCACCGTTGAGTACTATGCTGGCTGTAGGTTTGTCATATATAGCTTTTATTATGTTGAGATATGTCCCCTCTATACCCACTTTGGTGAGAGTTTTTATCATAAATGGGTGTTGAATTTTATCAAATGCTTTTTCTACATCGATTGAGATAATCATGTGGTTTTTGTCCTTTCTCTTGTTGATGTGATGTATTACATTGATTGATTTGCATATGCTGAATGACACATCTTTTAAAATCATTTTACTTTTAACTAGTTTCATGTAGTTTCTAATATAGATATATTGTATGTAGCATACTGTGAGCTTCTTGCACATGGTATACCTAGAGAGTATATTTGTTTTTTATACACCTGTAAATCTCTGTCTTTTGATTGATGTATTTAGACATAAACATTTAATGTGATTAATGATGTGTCTGAATAAGAATATTACTGTGTAACTAGTTTTTTTCTATTTATTTAATCTGTTTTTGTTTCTTTTTCCTCTTTGTCTCCAATCACTTGAATTAATTGAATATTTTTATGATTCCACTTTCTCTCTAGTATTGACTGATTACCTATAACTCTCCTTTTAATATGTTAGTGGTTGCCACAAGGTTTACCATATACATCTTTAATTAATTGAAGTCCACTTCCAAGTAATATTATACTGATATACATATAGTATAAGGAGTTTACAACAGTGTATCTCCAGTTCCTCATTCTCATTCTATGTACTATTTTTTACAGGCAGTTTTGTTTTTCTTTTAACACTTTAAAGATGTCACTTCATTGTCTCTGGCTCACTTGGTTTCTGACAAGTATCTTTGTTCCTCTGTCTATGTTTTTCCCCTCTCTGAATGCCTTCAGGATTTTCTCCTTGTCTTCTGTTTTCTGCAGGTGGAACATGACATGCCTACATGTTTGTTTTGTTTTGATTTGATTTGTTTCTTGAGAGTAGTTGTATTCATCTTGCTTGGTGTTTTCTGAACTTCTTGGATCTGTAGTTTGGTATCTGTCATTAATTTTGGAAAATTACTGGCCATTATTTCTTCAAATATTTTTCTGCCTTATTCTTTCTCTCTTTTTCTGGGATTCTAATCATGGATATGTTATACCATTTGATATTGCCCCAGAGTTCTTGAAAGCTCTATTCTTTTCTGAAGCTACTAATCTAATTTTGTATGCTGTATATCTTTTTCATTAGTACCTTTAATATATTAATTATCATAAGTTTAAATCACCTGCCAAGTGATTTCAATATGTGTCTGGTTCTGTTGATTGTTTTGTCTCTTGGAAGTGTGTTGATTTTTCTTACATTTTCATATGCTTCATAATTTTTGTTGAAAACTGGATATCTTGTGTGGGACAGTACAGTCTGAGGTAAATAGTTTTTTATGCTTGGAAGTAGACATGCCTTTCCTTTTGTTAGGACTTTAATGTGGAGTTTTATGTTGATCTTGTTAGATAAGGCCCTGTTTGAGGTTTGTTGCTGCTACGGTTACTCAATGCACCAGAGGCCTCAAATTTCTCTAGTTATACATGGAACAATTATAGGTTCTATGAGCTTCAGTTATAGGTTCTGGGTCCAGTACCTTTTCCTGTTCTTTCCCCAGGGCTCAATGGCTTTATCCTGTTCTCTTACCCCAGGTGCAGTGGATTTTCACCTGCACCCTAAGTGCAATAGTTTTTGATGCCCTTTCTCTTGCCAATTGAGAGTTTTGTTCCAAAGGAGAGAGAGAAGAGGACAGATGGAATTTTGTTCCCCTCTTGCAGTGATCATTTTTCTCTCTCCCCTAGGCCTGAATAAAAGCATGTTACTCAAGATTCTCCCCAGTCTTCCCTGTGAGTGTCTGGTGGTATTTGTGGAGAAAAATCTGGCAAGAAGATAAACACAGGCTCCCATATCTGCATTCTCCACAGACTTCATGTTGTCCCACCAGCCTATGTTCAGCCTCCACCAATTTGTGTACTATTCTAGATGAATTCTTCTTGACCGTGTCTGGTGGCTTCTGCCCTAGGCAAGTAAATGTCACATCCCTCCTCTTCCTAATAGCTCCTGTCTCTCTCTGGGCTTTGATTTATTTAATTGTCTTTCATCCTCAGCTGTCTGATGGGTTCAAGAGAGGATGTGAACTTGTAGATTGCTCACCTCTTTTGTTAATATAAGGGAGGGAGGAATACTTTTTCCCCCGGCTCTCCGTATCTGTCCTTAAGTTTTATAATATACACCTTGAGCCTATCAAGCTTTGGGAAGTGGGTCTTATCTTAATTTTCTTTTCCCTCAAATGTTTGTCCAACTGAACATCCTCAGCTGAAGAGTTTTTACTCAGAAACATTTTAATCTATTTGGAGGTTTTAGTGATACTTAAACAGTTATGCTCTTAATTTTATATTTCTTTGAAGCTGAACTTTAATCAGCCTTTGTTAATGAAGTATTTCTCAATTTTAACTTTTACTACTAGGGATTGAGAAGGAGTTGCATCTTCCAACCCTGCAAAACTCTGAAGTATTCCTTTCTATTCCTGCTCACAAACAAGACTTTTTTTTTTATTGAAGTTTAGTCAGTTTACAATGTTGTGTCAGTTTCTGGTGTACAGCATAGTGCTTCGGTCATACATGTACATACATAAACTCCTTTTCATACTATTTTTCATTATAGGTCACTACAAGGTATTGAATATAGTTCCCGGTGCTATACAGTAGAAACTTGTTGTTTACCTATTTTATTTATAGTAGCTAGGATCTGCAAATCTCAAACTCCTAATTTATCCCTTCCCACCCCCTTCCCCCGCTAGTAACCTTAAGTTTGTTTTCTATGCCTGTGAGTCTGTTTCTGTTTTGTAAATAAGTTCATTTGCCTAATTTTTTAGATTCCACATATAAGTGATATCATATGGTATTTTTCTTTCTCTTTCTGGCTCACTTCACTTGGTATGATAATCTCTGTGTCCAGCCATATTGTTACAAATGGCACCATTTTATTCTTTTTTATGGCTGAGTAGTAGTCCAGTGTGTGTGTGTGTGTGTGTGTGTTATATATATATACATGTATATTATATATATATATATATATATATATATATATATATATATATATACACCACAGCTTCTTTATTGACAATCATCTGTCAATGGACATTTAGGTTGTTTCCATGTCTTGGCTATCATATATAGTGCTGCTATGAACATTGGGGTGCAAGTATCTTCAAATTAGAGTTCCCTCTGGATATATACCCAGGAGTGGGATATCTGGATCATTTGGTAAGTCTATTTTTAGTTTTTTAAGGACTCTCCATACTGTTTTCCATAATAGCTGCACCAAACTACATTCCCATCAGCGGTGTAGGAGGGTACCCTTTTCTCCACACCCTCTCCAGCATTTATCGTTGGTGGACTTTAGAATGATGGCCATTCTGACTGGTGTGAGGTGATACCTCATTGTAGTTTTAATTTGCATTTCTCTGATAATTAGCGATATTGAGCATTTTTTTTCATGTGCCTATTGGCCATTTGTATATCTTCACTGGAGAACTGCTTATTTAGGTCTCCTGCCCATTTTTTGATTGGGTTGTTTGTTTTTTGTTATTAAGTTGTATGAGCTGTTTATATATTCTGGAGATTAAGCCCTTGTCAGTTTCATCTTTTGCAAATATTTTCTCCTGTTCTGTAGGTTGCCTTTTTGTTTTTATTATGATCTCCTTTGCTGTGCAAAAGCTTATAAGTTTAATTAGGTCCCATTTGTTTATTTTTGCTCTTATTTCCATTGCCTGGGTAGACTGTTCTAGGAGAACATTGCTGAGATTTATGTCAGATAATGTTTTGCCTATGTTTTCTTCTAGAGTTTTATGGTGTCTTGTCTTAATATTTAAGTCTTTAAGCCATTTTGAGTTTATGTTTGTGTATGGTGTGAGGGAGTGTTATAACATCATTGATTTACATGATGCTATTCAGTTTTCCCAACACAACTTGCTGAAGAGACAAGACAATTATTTTTAAATTCATTTTTTGGCATTTTCTTGCTAAATGCAGTCTTCAGTAATTAATATACACTGTAAATATTCTGTCCTCCAAACTCTCCCCAAGAGCTGTAAGTTTATGTCCTGTGTCCTAAATTACTTCAGGTTTTAATTTTGCTAATAGTTTCACCATATCATCACATTGTTCACCATCTTTCTAGCCTCTAATAATCATTTCCTCACTGCTCACTGCCCACTTCAGAGTCAATGCCACATATCTCAGGTTTGGTTTTAGTAGGACTTTTTTTTTCAATCAGTAAATACATTTATTCATAGAGGTATGGAACCCTAAACACCTTTTAAGTATTCTGCTGTGCTCTGGGGATGTAAAGATAATGAAAAGAAAAACTGTCCAAGCTCTCAAGAAGTTCAAGTGTTGTAGACAAAGCCTGGAAGCAGATTCATTCATGCTATACTTAGATGTCCAAAGCAATTATATCTTCTTTAAGTCCTATAATTGACCTAATCTTCATAGTGAACCTTCCCCAAATATCCTCAAGCTAGCGAAATAGCTGTGGGTAGGGGGGACATTCTGATTAGACCTAAAATTTGCCAATTTCTTGCAGTTTAAAAATTTTCTTTGGATATTTCAATTGCTTTTGTACAATACTCAACCTCTCGGAATTCCTCTCTCCCACACTTGTTTCTAAGATGGCATGTGGGTCTCTAGCGTAACTTTTGGCCTCAAATTGGTCCTTTGACTACTGTCCACCATCGGGCAGGTGACCAGTTGTTGAGCGTGCACTTGCTGGATTGAATGTGGGTCTGTGGCTTGGTTCTGTGCCTGGCATTCTGCTGGCCTCTGCTGCTCTCCTCCCCGCTTTGCTGACTGCCCCTCCACCCTGATTCTTATTGATGTTGTGGACCTCCAGGTATCTGGCTGTGAATGCATTTGGTCTCCAGCCCTGGTGGTTCCTGCCACATAGAACACCTCCTCCTGCCCCAGGTAAGCCAGCCCAGCCAGCCCACACCCCTTTGCAGAGTGCTCAGACTTCTGACCAAGCAGGAGCTGAGAAGGGAGTGAGAGTGCACCACTAAGGGCTTCACTTCTGATACTGATTTCCATATCAGTCAGGATAGCCTAGGTTATGCTGCATCAACAAACAATCCCCAAATGCTTACAGTTTCTAATAACCAATATTTCTTTCCCTTTCTATGGAATGGCTGACTGCCATAGGCTGAATATGTCCTCCCAAAGTTCATATGTTGCTGCCTTAATCCCCACTGTGTAGTATTTGAGAGGTAGTTGGGTTCAAATGAGGCCGTGGGGGTGGTTATTATGGGACTGGTCCCCATATAAGGGGAAGAAGAGACCCAAGCTCCCTCTTTCTCTGCCATGTAAGGAAACTAGGAAGGGGACCCTTACCAGAACTTGTCCACGTGGGCATCCTGATCTTGTGCTCTTAGCCTCCAAAACTGTGAGAAGTGAATGTGTGTTACTCAAGCCACTCGGTCTATGGTATTCTTGTCATGGCAACCTGAGCTGACAAACACACTGGCTGAGGGTTCTGCTCCACATCTTCCCACTCTGGGTCCCAGGATGCAGGAGCATCCACTGCCTGGAGCTCTTCAAATTTCCACTCTGGAGTAACATGAGTCACTTCCTCTCCTATGTCACTACCCAACGCAAATCACATGTCATGTCTGATTTCAAGGAAGCAAGTAATGATAACCTACAATTGCCCACAAGAGAGAGGCAGAAACTTTTGGAGGATAGGCAGGTCCTCTGGGCCGCATAACAAGACTCATGTTTACCTCTTGCCCACTCCCAATTCAAGGGGTTGGGATTTTATTCTACTCTGGCTTGCAAGAGTGGGTTTGTGGCCCAATTAGGCCAATCAGAGCATTGATCCACCTGACTACAGGAACTGGCTCAGAAACGAGCCCATGACCAGCTTGATCAATGAGACTAAATTCAAAGCCTGCTTTGGAAAGTTGCTAAGAAAGCATCTCTTTCCAATGGACGTGGAAGTGTGAGATGTGAGCCTGATACGGTCGGGGGCTATAAGTGCGGAGAGCCTTACCTGAAGACATCACAACTGAAAAGCAGAGAGGGAGGGAGAGGTAAAGTGAAAGAGAACGAAAGAGAAAGAGCGGGAGAGAGAGGACAGAACTGCAGCAAGAGTGAGACAGAAGGGAGGGAGGAAAGGGAGAGGAGAGGCCCCTGGATCCAGCCATTCCTGATCCTCTCTCGGACTTCTCAGCCATGAGAGCCAGTAAATCCCTTTTTGGCTTGAATTGGATGTTGTCACTTACAACCACTAGAGTCTTGAACCATATGCTGCCCTCTGACAGGTGGCTATTCAGTTCTTGTCCCTGGAAGGCCCAATGCAAGTCGGGATTTGCATCTGCTTAGGAGGGTATGTTTTGGCAAGAGGGGAAAAGCAACCAGCATTCACTGTGAAGCGTGAGTTGGCCAAGGATACACGTGATACATATGCAAGACCAACCTTAGACCATCAGGTTTAAAAGGCACCAAATCAATAGAAAGTCATTAAAAATCAATCCCATGACAATGGATGCCCTGGTTTGCTTGCCCTCACTCACCACTTCCAGCCTCTAATGCTTGAATCATTTTCCATTGATATGCGTAGCATATGCCAATTTGAATTTATTGGAGCACTCCACATTTTTAAGTGCTTAAATTTGGAAAAGATGAGCTTTATGGGGATAGCATAGAGTAGAATGATCAGAAATGTTAAGAATGTGTTGCACTTCTTGTCATTTACAAAAGGTTAAAAAGTTGGGTTTATGAAATTCAAAATGATTTAAAATCATAGAATTGCTTTAGTCCGGTGGCAGTGTTTCAGTTTGGAAATTTGTAGGAAGCCTGGTTTACCTTCCAATTTGCCCACAGTGACCCTCCACATTTCCAGAAACTCCACCTTACCCCAGGGGGGAGTCACCCATCAGATAATTCAAAAATGAATACTCTGCTCATTTTTAATTTGTTATTTAATTTCTAAACAACCTGGGCTTCGGGTAAGCATAATATATAATGATTTCAAATATTTAGCAAAACTCATATTCTTAAAAGAACTCCACTCACTCAAATTAAAACTCATTTAAGAATTTGAAGTGATTTTAATTGGTCTTCTCTCCAGGCTGGAAAAATCTTATTTCACTTTTAAAAACATTAATTTTTTGTTTTGCCCTGCTTGTTAAAGACGCATATGTAAAGTTACTGCAATCAGCACTCTGATTTCAGGAATCGAATCTTAGTCTCATGCAGTAAACACTGATAAGTCTGCAGAATTTCAAACTGCTGCCACAAACAGGTGATCACTTTGTAGTTTCTCCTCAGTACTCTAATGTAGCAGCCCCCCATCCACTTCTCCGGATGCTGAGCACTGGGAATAGTAAATTCCAATTCTAAATGAAAAGGGAGCCGGTCCCCTCTCCAGTCAATGTCGGGAGCCAGAAGGACTTGCAGGAGCTGAGTGGAGACCTTCCCCTTGGAAATCCGCCTCCCCTGGGTTTACCACTCTATATATACGGTCCCTCTCTGAATTTTACCCAGGTTAACCCGTACTGTTTAATCACAACAGTCCTTTGCTTTAACATACTTAGCCTTGGTGCCAAGGTCCAAATTTGTGAACCTTGACCTTAAAAACACATTCTCTGCAAAATAGATGAACATTTCATAACTTTAAATTTAAAAAGCTCACATTTTACGAGTGTGATCAAAGGCAAAACACACACGAAACGAGGAGGTATAAATCCAAACGCAGAGCTTTATCAAACACAAGGTGCCCGTCAATCCCACAGACATCTTCTGTGCCTGGAATTGGTCCCATTTCTGCCTTCTCTCCAAACTCCCAGGGATGGCTCTTGGCCCGACCTTGCCTGGTCTGTACCCAGCATCTCTCTGCTGCACTCGGCATCAGCCCTGCACTCTGTCCGGCCGATTCAGCAGAGCAATCTCTTCCTGCTGTACCTTATCAGGATGGCTCTCCACAAACCCACGGTGTGGCAGTGTGGCGGATGCCAGCCTGCCCTCCCCCGGCGCATGGGATTGGGGGAGGGGGCATGGCAAAAGCTGCCTTCTAGACACTCGGGGGCCATGCTTGGGAAACAGAGAGCTGCCCATCTCTCAAGCCTCCCACTGAGATGCGTGAAGCTGGTCAGAAAGGGGAAAAAATAACTTTGATCCAGTGAGGCACTTCATCAAGAAAATTCCACAAGAAGTCGGTTGTTACCTGCAGATAACAACTGGTTTGTTAGCTAATAGCTGGGGGCCAAGCCAAGGCCAGTTATAGCTCCAGCTGTCCAGTCATTAACTGCAGTAAAGACTGATTTTGAGGAGGTTATTGCTGTGATAAAATATTCTCAAAAGATTATAACAGCAATAGTGTATGGGAAAAAAAAAATCTTAGTGGCTATAGAATGACTGAATGGCTGCATTTGAAAAATTGGCCGCTCCCTGGCGGTTCATAACCGATTTTCCACCAGTCAAAAGCAAGTTGTGCTCTGTTAGGTTTATTGTACAAGGCAATAAAAATATTGGCCAGGTTAAATTGTCAGCGTGTTATGGCATTAACCATTCTTTTACTGTGTTTAATTTAAGCGTTACGATGATTCATTATGGAAGAACGTGTCCCATGCAAATGAACAGACATCGAGTGTCAAAAATATACAGCATGATTTTTTTTAAAGCAAAATTAATTTTTATTTGACGGCTTCTGTAGGCGGAAGGACATCTAAGATGTGGCAAAAAGTGTACATATACTTTTTTTAAATTGCTATGGCATTCTGAGAGATTGAGTCGTGACGGTGTGGTTTCCCGGAGTGTCTGCTTGGCCTTAAATAAAGTGTCCTTGCAGGCACACGGAGCTCAGCCGATGACTTCTGGAGGGACGTGCCCTTGTGGTCCCCATGCCAGGTAGGTCACCGCCTCACACCTAGTCCTGCAGCCTGCCCACGGTCTTCAGCACATCTGGCTCCAAATGACTCTCAGAGCCACGTTCATGGTTCCTGAATAAGCTACATTGCAGGATTGGGGTCTAATCTGTCTGCCTGGACTGGTGGGGACACTTCCAAGAAAGATTTGGTTTTCCAGGATGCATCCTGTGACAGCCTTCTCTCAAACTCCCAGGGATGGCTCTTGGCCCGACCTTGCCTGATCTGTCCCCAGCATCTCTCTGCTGCACTTGACATCAGCCCTGCACTCTGTCCGGCCAAGGCCACAGATGACCATGATCCTGCCTGTCCCTTAGGAGGAGCCCCAGACCGCCATGTGATTGAGGCTGCACTCTGTGCCCCGGGGATGTGGCTGCTCAGATGTGCTGGTCAGGGGGCTGTGTATCGAAGTTCACTATTGAAGTTCACCCCTGTGCAAATCAAGGATGTTGGTGACGCAGGTCAGGGGGGTGAATCTCACAACCTCTGCCTCCCTCAGCCCCCACAGCACCCTCTCTGTGCCCTTCTTGTGGGACAGGGCAGATTCCACCTTGTAGGAGACGACGGTGATGGAGCTTGTCACCATTCCCTCCCGCCCGCACCCCCATGGTAGAAGAAGCATGAGTTCCTCAAAGACAAAAAGACAGGCTTCAGCCCGCCCCTCCCCCCGGAAGCCTGATTCCCCAGGTTTGGGGAAGGTGAGTCCAGTAGCCACATGTGCACCCTTCCTGAGAATGCAGGAACCCCCTCCTCCCACCACATCCCCATCACCTGTGCCCAGTGGGTTTCCGGGCGCCCTGGAGCCTGTCTCAGGAGCCCTGCACCACCCCAGTTGGCCCCAGTCCCGCTGGGCATGCCGGCTCCCCTCCTCCTGCTGCATCCGTCCACGGGGCAGCATCACCTCTCCCACAGGCTGCAGTCCATGCTGAACACTGTGCCACTGGTGCACCGGCACCTTCGGTCTGCCCGAGGGCACACGCTGTGCGCGTGTGGGGTCTGCTCAGCTCTCAGATCTGACAGGGGTATGCCTGCTTCCTTGTACTCCTCAAGCTCTCAGCCCAATCCAGGTTCCAGACTGGGCTCAGAGCAGCCCTTTCTGCCTCCCTGGGAGGCCCCAGCATTTCTCCCTCGGGGGTGCCGAGGGCAGGTGGGGAAGGCTGGTCCTCCCTCCATCTCAGGACCTAGCCCAGTGCCTGCTGCCCAAGGCTTCCAGCAATGTCTGTTGAATGGAAGACCAGTTGTCTCCCCAGCTATACCATTAAAGACTCCCGTGGACCCTCAGCTCCCCACACATCTGGACCCCAAATATGGACACCACAGGCCGTGCCCTCCAGGACCAGCTCCTTGGATGATGCCGGGAGGAGCTCTGTGGGAATATGCTGATGAGAAAACAGTAGTGGGCCAGGGTGGACAGTTTTGGCCAGAGCAATAAAGGCTGAAGAACCACGGTCTTACTGGCCGTGGCCTGGGAGTGTGCTCGGATCATGTTCAGAGGCCCCGGTGAGCTCCACCAAGGAGGGACCTGGATTCAGAGTGCTGAGGGGCACTGGCCTGAGAAGAGCTCTCACCCCTCCAGGCCCTGGGAATGCTCTCAGCGTGCACACTCACATACAGCACTCACATTCACAGCTTCACACACTCGCACACGCGTACTGAACCACCGTTTTAGTCAGCTCGGACTGCCACAACAAAATACTATGCACTGCAGAGATGAAACAGCAGACATTGACTGCTCACAGTTCTGGAAGCTGGAGAGGCCGAGATCAAGGTGCTGGCTGATGAGAGGCCACTTCCGGCCTGACGTGTCCTCCCACAGCAGAGGCAGGAGGCTCCTGGGTTCCTTCCTCTTCTTGCCTGGGCACTAATCCTGTCATGGGGCCCCACCATCACGACCTGCTCCCCGCATGACCACCTTCCAAAGGCCCGCCTCCCAATACCCTCGCATTGTGGGTTAGGGCTTCAACATAATTTGGGGGGACACATTTAGAGCATAAGACCCACACATACGTGCACTCTCATGTGTGCACACTCCTACTGTACCACACACATGCAGGCGTGCACACGTTCCCATGTGTGCACACTTAGGGACAGCACCCACGTGCACACGCTCACGTGACACACACACATGCCTACCTTACCCACGTACCCAGACTCACGCCTGCACACAGATATTCACACGTGCTCACATACTTACTCACAGGCGTGTGTGCATGATCACACACCCACGTGCATGGCTTTGTCATGATCATTAATTGAATCAGTGGTTGTTCATGAGTGCGTGTGATAAGCCAGGCCCAGTGCAGAGCCGACCAAATCAGTGGAGATTTGGCTCTCGAAAAGCCCATAGTCTTGCCAAAATAGCCATCCAATAAACACAAGATTGCTAAACTGGGATCCTGGTGCTCCAAAGGTTGACCTAAGAGTGCTCCAGGTGTGGCAGGCGGGACCCGGTCTGGGGAAGGCTGCTGGAAGAGGGGTCACAAATGAAGCTCAGAGTGCTTTCAGGCACAGGTCTCTAAGCTAGAAAGGGTGAGAAGGCCTCTAGGCCCTGTCCCCATCCTGAGGCCACCAAAGTCACTGAGAAAGTGCTACCTGGCCAGGATGCAGGCGGTGAGGGTGGAGACCACCAGAGCCCAGTCAGCACCCTCCAGGCCTGTACATGAAGCAGCTTCCATCCCTACCTCTGTTCCACCTGCAGCACGCACAGCCATCCTGGGCTATGCAGAGGTGACCAGGGGACAAGCTACTGATGGGCAGAGTGTAAGCAAAGGGCCTCCTTGATGCTCTGTCTTCTGGCACTTCTCCTGGGGTCCCCATCCGCCTGAGATATTGCATTCTCCTCCCGACCTCCCCACTGCCCCTGATCCAGCCAGGTTCTATCCCCACGGGAGCATGGGGAGGGAGAGCTGCAGAAAGGGCCTCCACCCTTGCCCAGCCTCCCTATCTGACCACTGTCCCTGCCCCCTGCCCAGGGCTCCCAGGGTCCCCAGGCTCCAGACTCCATCCACCCTACATATAACTCAGCTCCCTCCATGCCTCTGAACAACGACAGAGGGGAGCCTCCTGTGGGGATGGTCATGCATGAGGGCTGTTCCCTCCCCCCACACACACACACCCGGGGCCTCCCTCTGCCTCCCATTCCCCTGTCAGGGGCCCAGCAGCCTCGGCTCCTCCTAAGGCTTCTTTCATTCAGTGGCACCAGGGCCTGGTGACTGACATAGGGGAGGGGGCACTTCCTTCAAGTCTTTCAGAGAGCCCCTCAGAGGCTGGGAGTCAGGCTTAGAGGCAGTGTGGGGTCAGAGGCCAGCCAGATGTCAGGACACTGGGGTTTTTGTCCCAGGTCCCAAGATACCAGGGTTCTTGTCCCAGGTCACTGTCGGGGCAGGTGACCTCCCAGGGGATCAGTAATCTTCACTGTGAAAAGTGAGGACCTCCTGGTCCTCACCAGGGGCACATGGGGAAAGCCAGGGGCCTTGGCGGCTGCAGCCCTGTGCACATGGGCTCACTGACCCATCTATTCAACAATTCCTGAACATGGGCTACGTCAGGGATATAGAGAGAAAGAACAGATAGGCCCCTGCCTTCCCAGATAATTTGGAGGAGGGACAGACATAATCAAATAGTCACCCAGGTGACCATAGAACTCACTGCGACAGGCACTCAGGAGAGCTGGTAACTGCTGCTGCTGGCAGGGCAGTTGTGGGGGCAGGTACGGGGGTGGGGGGAGCAGGAGCTTGGAGAAGCAGCACCCAGATGGAGCTCTGAGGGGAGCGTGGGCATCAGTAAGGAAAAGGGGAGGCGGTTCCAGACACAGGTCCCGGAGAAGCCAGAGAGGCCAATGTGCAAGGAGTGGGTATAGGAAACTGGGTGCGGGAGGTTGGAGGTCATGGCAGGCTTCACAGGCACTGAGGAGGTGAGACTGGGAGGCACTTTGTTGCCAGAGCAATGGGAGTCCACAGGGGGCCTGCTTGGGAGAGAATGCATGAAGACCAAGGAAGCCCTAGCTAGGGAGATGCGGGGGCTGGGACGGGGTCCAGGCCAGAGGGGATTTTGGGGGCTGCTCTGGGACCCTTGCTGCTGTGACTGGGAAAGAGAGAATGTCCCATCTGGGAGGAACCCTGGGATGGGATGGGATGGGTCTCCTGAACGTATGTGTCTCTGTGTGTGCACACACACACGTGTGCATCCATGTGTGTGCCTCTACATGCGTGAGGGTGTACATCCACATGTGTGTGTTCCCGCTGTTTGTGTCTTCATTTGTGTCTTCATCCATGTGGTGTGAGCATTTGCATATGTGAACATGCGTTGGGGATACCAGGTGCTGGGAGAGGTGCTGGGGGGAAGATGCCAAAGCCAGACATCACAGTGTTGGTCTGGGGGGCTCTCCCTGCACCCCCTGCCCACCTAGACTAGGAGACTGGTTTCCCTAAGGAAATCCTCCTATCTTATAGCTCCCAGGGACAGTTGGGTGCTCCCTACACCCAGCAGACCAGAGACTAGCAGGTCAATGGCCAGCGTGCTTGCGGTAAGGAAAGGACTTTAGGAAAACCTGAGGGTCCCAGGGCCGGATCCTCCCGTCTACCTTTCACTGTAGCCGTTCTAGCACATGCCGTGACATAACATGAAGAAGGCAATAGCAAACGCTTATCCTGCTTGGCTCCCACCGGTTCCCCCAGGCTCTAGTGGGCGAGGACACTCTGGTCATGTCTCTCCACAGTGGGGTCCAAGGGAGGGCAGCGGCCACCCCACAATCATCCACTGGCAGGGCCAGCTCTTATGGCAGCCCTGGTCAGGTGGCACCACAGGCCTGTTCTGGCCTCCACAAACCCACAGAGAAAGAACCTGGACTTCATTCCAGGACCTGGTCTGGAAGCACTTTCCGAGCACCCGCTGCTCCTCTGATTTCTGTTTTAATCCACCCACATCCATCATTCTGTATCAAGGATTAATTTTATCATTGTGTTTTCTAAAAGTCTCTTGCAACACGTTGTGTTATATCCTTATACATTTTGCAAGTGTAATACAAAAAAATGAATGAAATGATATATAATTCTTATTTATTTTTATTACTAGCCAACTCAATGTTGTACTCGGAAAAGCACAGCCCCAGACAAGTCAATATAATGTATTTCAGCACAGTGGTTTAGCACAATTTACTTTAGGAACGTGTCACCCACAAACATAACTATTTTTCTGCTCAGAGAGAGAGGTGAGGGTTGGAGCTATGCTCTTAAATTAAAACCCATCCAATTTCAGACTTAACAAAGCACCATTTCCCCCAGATCTTTCAGCAGCAAGCCTTTGAGTATTTGTGGCATCTCGGCAATAGCCCACCCAGTTCCCATTCTACTTTGTTCTCAAAGCGGACATTTGACTAATTCTGTCCTCCAATAATTGCTAAATCAAAAGAATTTATTATCCCTGAAACTTTAAATGGGAAGGAAATAAGGGGAGGAGGTTAGCACTGAACCTTAATAATGATAAAATTCAACCATGGTCAGCGACTTGCCAGCCCATAATCCCAGTCCAGGATGGGGGAGGAGGGCCGTTCTGAGCTAAGGCAGCCATGTTGCCCTTTCTTTTTGGCAAAAAAGAGCTGATGCGGGCTCAGTGCTTGGAAAGGGAAAAGACTGGCTCAGTTCTGTTACCTGCTTAAATTAAGCCTAATTCCTCTTATTTTGCTGGAATTAATTTGGCTTAATTCTCTCTCCCCTTGTTAGATGCCTTTGCCATATTCTGGGCTTTTTTTCAAATCACCCTGACATAGAAAGAAAGAGGAGGAGAGAGAGGCAAAGGGGAGGGAAGAGGAAAGGAGGCAAGAAGCAGGAGGGCGTAAGAAGACATCAATAAACAATGTTGCTGTCAGACGTCAGAAAGGCACATCTTTTGGTTTGGAGCGCACATGCGCTTTTGCTGGGGATCCAGCCAGAGAGCCCTGGCCAGAGCCGAGAGGGTCTAGCTGCAATTACCAGCGGAGGTGCTCATAGGGCACGTTGCCTGAAAAAAGGAAAAGGAGAGAAGCACTTCTATTTTCTTTTCTGTTTCCAAGAGGAATTCCGGTCACAAAGAATGTGGGGGAACAGGCTGGATGAGTGGCCTAGGTGTAAAGCACAGCACAGAACCCTGCTGGGGACATCATCTCCTTTCTGGCGTCCTGCTCTCAGAGGCTGCCCGTGGGGGGCCTGGGATTGCACAACAGCAGATTCCACAAGTGGTAGTGAGGGCCTGCTGACTGCAAGGTGACCCAGAAGAGAGTCACTGCTGTGGACCCAGGGAGTGGTGACATTCCCCTTGATCCATACCCGTGCTGGCCATGGACAACACCCCTCTTTGGAGACAGCAAGGGTCCGAGTTGTCCCTCCTGTACTGAGGCTGCCCAGGCAAAGTCTGTACCCTGCGTGCTTAGCCGGGCTTTCCACATTTGGCCAAGCCCTCTACAACCAGCCACACCCTCTAGAGTCAGCCCCACCCTCCAACGCTAGGCCTGCCCTCGGCCCTTGACCACGCCCCCTGCTCAGCCCCTCCCCTCAAAGCTCCGCCCCTGCTACTCTGCCCCCCAGGGCTACTTTCCCAGCTAAACCCTTCTCTCCCCATCTAGGCCCCCTTCCTCCACCTGGGAGCCTCCTGGGCCTCTCTCTGCTTTCACTCTCTCCGCTTCTACCGGCCTAGACACCCCTTCAAACCTAAGTCAGATCATCTGGGTGCCCACTGAACACCTTTCAAAGATCTCATGAAATGCCAGGCATTCCCCTCCGCGACACATGGCTTGGCCCTGCCACCTCGTCCCCTCATCTCAGCCACCTTCCGCCTTGTCCTCTACCCTATGTCCACTCTCCTGCAAGGGCCGCTGCTCACCATCACCTCACTTGGTCTCTGGAGGCTCCCTGCGCCCTCCTTCAGGACACTTAAGGCAGTGGTGACTGTCATTTATTTCTGTGACTGATTGACTATCCATCAATCTGACCTATTTCCTCCCGAGGCTGGAGTACAGGGATTATATTACTCCCGGCTTGTCATTTTATCCCAAAGCCTAGAGCAGAGTCTGACGTAAAATTAAACTGTGTGTTAGGAAAATTACAATGGCAGGAGAGGAAAATATTTACGATAGATCATTGACAAACGTCAGATATTGGGTTAATACCCTAATATATAAAGAGAACTTACAAATGGATTTTTAAAATAAAACAGGACTCTGAGAGATGAATAGACAGATAAAGAATTGATGACATAGTTGCGACCCCAGCTCTTTGCAGGAGCCCCGCGCGACCTTGGACTGCCACTCCGTGAGCCACTTCATCACCCACTCTTCTGGGAGGGGCCCCGCCCCAATCTTGGGTCCCTCTCCTTCCAGGGCACCTCCCTTCGGTCAGGATGCCTGGAAAGGGCTCACAACCACTCCCTGACTTGCTTAGGGAACCTGGGGAAAGGAATGAGGCTCCCCAGGTGGCACTCGGTACCCAGGGCCAGACAGGAGGGAATCAGAGCGCGGGCTCAGACGGACCACTCCTGCCCTAGGAGTTGCCTCTTACAGGCTCTGTGTGAGTGTAGTTGTTAGAAACCAAATCTCATGCACTTGAGGGGACCTCCTTTAAAAATACCTCTGACAAAATCCTCTTCAAAGCAAAACGGTATGTTTGTAAAGAGGCAGCTCTTCGTATTTTACAGCAAATTTGGGCGTTTGTATTTGAGTTTATTAAACGGAGCTCTCCCCACCCCTACCTTCTAAAGCACAAGTTTCTACTTTGACGATACCCCTGGACTTAGCTTACTGTTCACCCCTTATTTCCCTTCGCCTTGATCTCTTTTCTATTTTAATAGTATTGCACCATGTGTATTTTTGTTATCCACGTTAAACGCTTTTAAAACCAGATGGGCGTAAAGCCGTAAGCAAGCGCATGAGCATGCGCAGTAAGCTCGCTGTCTCTCCTGCTTCCACCCCTCGCGGGGCAGGGCCAGGCGCTGAGGATCCTCAGAGGCCCTCGGAGACAGAAGGCTGTTGCTCAGGGGCTGGAAGGAACCGGAACACAGGGTCGTGTCAAGCGTGGCCTCAAAGAAGAGGAGAGGGCATTTGTTCGGACCAGAAGGCTCTGTGGAGGCAGAGTACGGAGTAGGGGAGGGAACGCTCATGTCTGGCCAAGGCTTGACCCCCCAAGGATGTCCAGAAATGGGGTGTGGCCTGAGAGCTGGCTGAGTGGGCCGGGGGCCCCGGGGATAGTGAGTGGGTCTGGGGAAGAGCTGCTGGCTCCACACTGAGGGGGCCACACCCTGGGGAAGTCTGCTCAGGTGGAGAGGCCACCTATCCGTCTGAGCATCCGTCTCCAGGCATGTGGCACTCAGCGACAGGCACTGGAAGGGAATGACAGTGCCACCGATTCTCGGTCAGAAGGAGAAGCTGTGGGCACTGGGCCAAAGAGTGTTCTTGGATGGGACTTTTTTGTTTCCGGTGCCCTATTCGAAAGCAGCTGCCATTCTTTTTTTAAGTACCATTCCAGCCGACCTTTTGAAACGAAGGATTTGTTACTTCAATGCAAGATCTGCATTTTGACTCCACAATGAGACTCAACTTTCTGTCCTTGGTGGTTCTCCTCAGACAAACCAATTCTTTCCGGGGCCTGTAAATTTGCTCAAGATCAGACAGGGCCACACGTATCCAGAGTGACAGCCCAGAGGCATTCATCCACAGTGACTGGGGAAGGGACAAGCTCTGTCATCACCACACATAAGACAACTCGCAAAAAGGCCATTCCTGACCCACCGGGTCTGTCCACATACCAGAGAAATGGCATGTACAAGTGAGCCGTAAAAAAGGCTGAGGACAGGGCGGCGAAACACAGGCCCCAGGAATCAAGCAGTCTTGCTCTCACAGGGGCCGTGATTGAAATAAGTACTCATTAAAAGAAAAGAAAAATGAAAGGAAGGATGAATGGATGGATGGACAGATGATGCATAGCAATTGAATCGGTGACACAGAATAGTATTTGAGTTTTGCCGCCTGAAAAGAGAATATTAGAGGAAGGAAGGAAGAAGGCAAGGAAGCAGGGGAGGAGGGAGGAAGGGAGGAAGGGGGGAGGGAGGGAGGAAGATGTGGGTGTTATGTGACTCCTTGACCAGTGTAACTGACAATATCAGCCAGTGGATGGAGAACCATACTGGGGATGCTGACCTGGAGGCAAGTCCACCTTCAGCACAGGAAGGAGAGAGAAACGGAAGCAGCTCTGTCACTCAGATGCCATCAGCATGAAGTCCAGACCTTGGACAACATGTCCCGGATCTGGCTGCAGGTGCTGAGTTAGACATCTTTCTTGGAAAAAGAAAAGCATCTGACTGCTGCATCAGACATGGTGGCCAGCTCCCTGAATTTGTGCCCAGTTAAAAAAAATCTTAACTCCAGCAGGGCACACAAAGAGGGGAAAAGAGACCCCATGCTTGTCCTGGGTGTGCTACAAGCATAGTGGTGGGGGCTGGACTCCCATTCTGTGAAAGGTGAACATTCTTGCCCAGGGGGCACAGTGCTTAAGTGACGGGACCAGACCCTGCTCCTCCTCCACTTACTGCCTGGAAAACCTTAGACTTTGCTGTAGATGCTTGGAGTTTCAGCTTCCTAACCTGTGAACAGGAATGTGATGGTTAGTTTTATTTATCAACTAGCCTGGGCCGTAGGATTCCCGGATATCTGGTTAAACAGTGTTTCTGGGTGTATCTGGGAGGCTGCTTCTGGAAGAGATTAGCATTTGAATGGGTAGACTTAAGTAAAACAAGATGACCCTCTCAGGTGTGGATGGACATCACCCCATCCCATGGAGGGTCTGAAGAGAACAAAAAGGTGGAGAACATGTTTCTCTAGAGAACCCTGACCAATACAAGGAGTTCATACAATCACACCCAATCCTCAGGGCGGCAGCCCAGTGCCTGTCTCCGAGTCAGAGCACATCAATGGTAAGAATGATGATGGAGAACTAGGAAGAGCCCGAAGAGATGGTGGGACCCGCTCTGCGGCGGCGGGGGAGCCTGGCGATGAGCACCTGGGCTCAGACAGTGTGTTCCAGGGACACCCTGCTTCATGTCCTCCCATTGCCATGGTGACCTGTCAAGGCAGGAATCTAATTAGCACAAGCTAAAAATTAGAGGAAGACCCTCCCCATCCCATTCTCCCTGAAGCGTACCCTAAAATCCTATTTGTACAAGATTTTTCTTTCTCTCTCAGAAAGAAGGCGATTTATGGAGCATAGAACTCCTTGAATAATTAAGGGATAGCTATTGCCACTCACTTTGGCTCTTCCAAAAGAAGAGGGGCTGAGGGTAAGCTCTCTCTAGCTCGCCTGGGCAGGAGGGCTTGCTTCCCACCTCTACCCACCAGGGCAAGGGGCAGTCCATCCAGATCTGGGTTCCCTGACCACTTTTGGCTGCAAGGACAGAGGCTGGTGTGGGCGGGAGCCTTCAGGGGCTGCTCTCTGCTGCCCCAGTCTTAAGGATGCATCATTAGTCTCCACCTAGGCGATGAGAGTGCAGACAGGGGGATGAACCCAAGGGTGCACGTGGGAGACCAGGCAGGTCAAGTTTATACCATGAGAGCTGAGTTTGGGTAAGAAGGACGTGCTGGGGGAAAGCAGCCAGCCTTGTAAGGTCGGGGGAGGGGGATCTTTCAGAGACCCCTGAAGAGGTGAGCCAAGGCTCCAGTCCCAACTCCGCACTAGTTTGCTGGGTATCCCTGATGAATCCTTAACCTCTCTGGGCCTTAGCTTTCTCACTTAGATGTAAAGGGAGGAGAAGATGCCCTTTATGCCCATTCAGCTTCCAGACCCTCAGGCTCTCTCACTTTTCCTGGGAGGCAGTGAGGGTCCAGGCAGGTGTGTGAATGGCTGTGGGGCCAGAGCACCTTGCAGCTGCCTGGTCTGGTTTTCCAGAAGTGGAGTCATCCCTCTTCCCACACAGACCCCCACTTAGGCCTCCAAACCTCTGGGATCCAGCAGCGGGAATACCTTTCCTGTCATTCAGTGAGGATCCAGGAAAGTCCTGAGTAGACAGGGGCTGGGAAGCTCCTGGATAGTGTAGAGATGAGAATGCCAGGCTTTGGGCACTGCTCACGGGGAAGGAGATGCCACAGGAGTGGAGAAGGGGTTTGTGATACTCAGACAAGCAGGGTCCTGTCTGCAGGGTCCCCGCGGCCAAGTTAAGACAATGGCAGTACAAGAGCACCTTACAGGGGTTCTTGTGGGCCCCATCTCTCACCCACCCCTGAGGCAGGAGGGGTGAGGGGACCTGTCCAAGCTCAGTGACTGAGATCGGTTTCTAGGTCACAGCTCCTAGGAAGTCTTTTCTTCCCACATTCTCATCCTGTGGTCCGGCCAAGCCTGACCCCCATCCCCACCCCACTGTCTCCCAGGTACCAGGAACAGGGCTGAGGCCATCGCGCTGTGCACAGCAATTGACTCAGCAACAGGCTTGTGGCCTGAGCCTGGCAGAGAGATGCCAAGATTGCTCTTGGTACGAATAGAGAGCAGCTTTTCTGCTGAGGCCGCTGAGTTGGAGGATGAAATCGTGTGGCATTGTCTTTGTGCCCAAGGAAGAAGCCAGTGTGGAGAAAGGTGGGGCTGAAAGGTGGGGGGAGAAGGAATCCTGGAGACATCTTTGATCCAGTCGTGTCTGAGGTTAAGTCTATACCTCGGCTTTCCAGTGCCAGGACTCAAACATTCCCTTTTTCCTTCATTTTACTTCACTTGGATTTCTGTCTCTTACAACCAAGGGGCCTGGTGAACCTCATTGTCACACAGCCTGGAAGGCCTGGGGCAGGCACTGAAGGATCACAGCGGAGGGCAAGGGAGGCATAGCAGACCCCCCCCCAACCCTGGTCGACTTTTCAGTCCCCTCACCACACACACACACACAGAACCACTGGGCAGACACAGGCCGCCCTCCCAGGGAGGCCACAGGAGCCAGCCCTGGTGCCCTGCTCCCTGCCCCACTGCAGAGAGGAGGGGAAAGGAGGCCTGCAAGGGGAGGAAGAAGGTCAGGAGGGTCCACCTCCCCAGAAAATGCATCAGTCAGAGCTGGGAACCCTGGATGCTCAAGGTGAAGGGAGAGCCCTGTGTAGCTGGCACAGCAGAAACCCTTGGGGTAAAAATGACAGGCTGTCAGGGCAGTTAGGGGAGATTAGGGGCTGTTTGCCGAGTTGAGTGGCTTCTCCCTCGGGACTGTGAGGGTCTCGCAGGAGGGAGAGCCGTCCAGGCAGTGTCCCGCCGCACCCCAGCATATCCCCTTAACATCCAAGAGGGAAGCCCTTCCAGCTGATCAAGTCCTGACGCCCCCGCCTTGTCATACTCCCCAAACCACGGCAGAGAGACGTGCTGGCTCGAGTGGCTGCCCCTTTCAGTGGGTGAAGAGACATGATGGATGTCCCCGGAATCTCAGTGCTCCCACTGGCAGAGTGGGACCCCAGGCTCCCAGTCCAGTGCCCCCAACTCCCTGGGCCGCCCCTGCCCCTCTCCTGAAGGAGCGGCCTCTAGACACGCAAAGATGGCATCCTCTGGAAACACTGCCCACCGCCAGGAGCTGCAGCTGGACCCCAGGGAAGAAGGGAGCTTTCAGTGGGCACCAAAAGAGCCTCATAATGGGAGAGGGAGTGAGGGTCTGTGAGGAGAATAGACCCATGGGGTCTATGGGTTCCTCCTTCTGCTTCAAATCTCTCCAGCGTCCCTCCTTGTCCCCGGCGGGCCTGCCTAGACTGCCCTCTCCAGGAGCCTAAAGCATCCGAGATGTGCTGCCGTACTCACGCCCCCGCACCCACACACATGGCCCTTTTCTCTGGGGACTCTGGCCTGTCAAATGGCCATTGGCCCCAGGCTGTACCAGGCCACAGTGGCAGGCAAGAAACTGGTTCCATCTCAGCTTACGAATGACTTGGGGCTCTTCCCTGGGACTTGTAGAGCCTGCAAATAGGCATGCCCCCGCCCTGAAGTAAGGCTTCCCCCGCTCTGCACAAGGGTGCGGCCGGGCTCCTGGGGACGTCTCGGGCAGCTGTGTGGAGAGTCTCCCCCTGCGTGCCACGCAGGCTGGGGCTGCGGGAGAAGCAATCGCATTCTACCGAGGCGACAGTAAGCTCCTGGCTGGCGGTGCCTGGGCAAGGTGCCCTCCAGTTCAAAGTGCTCCACAGGCCCTATCCGATCCAGACTCCCCCGCACGATGAACAGCCCCAGCCCAGCAAGGGCTCCAAGGCGGGGGCGCCTGCCAGCCTGCTAGTGTCCTCCAAGCCCCAGCCTGGGGTGTGCAGCCACCTTCTGGCAGACAGAGGCTCCCAGGGGTGGCCAGCAACCCCCAATGTGGGCTGAGAACAGAGAGGCAGCCTCAACTCTAGAGATACCTCTGGGTCCCATCCGGAAGTAATGAGGCAGGGAGGAGCCCGGCAGTGCCCTCGGTCCTCTGG